>NC_058084.1:224372694-224588236 GCF_014858855.1 Bufo gargarizans
TTCCACAAAATACTGCTTAAGGTGTTTGATATACCTGCCTCCACAAAATACTAATTGAGGGGTGCTATAAACCTGCTTCCACCAAATACTGATTCAGGTGTTCTATATACCTGTTTCCACAAAATACTAATTGAGGGGTGCGATATACCTGCTTCCACAAAATACTTATTGAGGGGTGCAATATACCTGTTTCCACAAAATACTGATTAAGGGGTTCTATATACCGGCTTCCACAAATAGTGATTGAGGGGTGCGATATAACTGCTTCCACAAAATAATGATTAAGGGGTTTGATACACCTGCTTCCACAAAATACAGATTGAGGGATGCGATATACCTGCTTCCACAAAATACTGATTCAGGGGTTTTATATAACTGCTTCCACAAAATACTGATTGAGGGGTGCGATATACCTGCTTCCACAAAATACTGATTGAGGGGTGCGATATGCCTGCTTCAACCAAATATTGATTGAGGCCTGCGATACACCGGCTTCCACAAAATACTAATTGACGGGTGGGATATACCTGCTTCCACCAAATATTGATTCAGGTGTTCTATATACCTGTTTCCACAAAATACCGATTGAGGGGTGCGATATACCTGCTTCTACAAAATACTGATTAAGGGGTTCTATATACCTACTTCCACAGAATACTGATTGAGGGGAGCGATATACCTGCTTCCACAAAATACTGATTAAGGGTTTTGATATACCTGTTTCCACAAAATACAGATTGAGGGGTGCAATATACCTGCTTCCACAAAATATTGATTGAGGCCTGCGATACACCGGCTTCCACAAAATACTGATTGAGGGGTGCGATATACCTGCTTCTACAAAATGCTGGTTATGGGGTTCTATATACCTGCTTTCACAAAATATTGATTGAGGGGGTGATATACCTGCTTCCACCAAATATTGATTCAGGTGTTCTATATACCTGTTTCCACAAAATGCTGATTGAGGGGTGGGATATACCTGCTTCTACAATATACTGATTAAGGGGTGCTATATACCTGCTTCCACAAAATACTAATTGAGGGGTTTGATATACCCGCTTCCACAAAATACTGATTGAGGGGTGCGATATACCTTCTTCCACCAAATATTGATTCAGCTGTTCTATATATGTTTCTACAAAATACTGATTGACGGGTGCGATATACCTGCTTCTACAAAGTACTGATTAATGGGTTCTATATATCTGTCACCGCCGGCTCTTGGAGGGTTCTTAGAAGTTCAGATAGACAGAAGACTCAGGAGTCGATCTGACAAGATCTCTATTGTTTTCATTGTTGCTGACAGGTTTCCACCCCTTGGCAGGTTTGCTTATTATCAGTCAGGTGGCCCCTTTATATCTTCCGCCTTTCACTAGTTTCACTAGTGATATACCTGCCTCCACAAAATACTAATTGAGGGGTGCGATAAACCTGCTTCCACCAAATACTGATTCAGGTGTTCTATATACTTGTTTCCACAAAATACTAATTGAGGGGATGCGATATACCTGCTTCCACAAAATACTGATTGAGGGGTGCGATATACCTGCTTCCACAAAATACTGATTGAGGGGTGCGATATACCTGTTTCCACAAAATACTGATTAAGGGGTTCTATGTACCTGCTTCCACAAATACTGATTGAATGGTGCTATATACCTGCTTCCACAAAATAATGATTAAGGGGTTTGATACACCTGCTTCCACAAAATACAGATTGAGGAATGCGATATACCTGCTTCCACAAAATACTGATTCAGGGGTTTTATATAACTGCTTCCACAAAATACTGATTGAGGGGTGCGATATACCTGCTTCCACAAAATACTGATTGAGGGGTGCGATATGCCTGCTTCCACCAAATATTGATTGAGGCCTGCGATACACCGGCTTCCACAAAATACTAATTGAGGGGTGGGATATACCTGCTTCCACCAAATATTGATTCAGGTGTTCTATATACCTGTTTCCACAAAATTCCGATTGAGGGGTGCAATATACCTGCTTCTACAAAATACTGATTAAGGGGTTCTATATACCTACTTCCACAGAATACTGATTGAGGGGTGCGATATACCTGCTTCCACAAAATACTGATTAAGGGTTTTGATATACCTGCTTCCACAAAATGCAGATTGAGGGGTGCGATATACCTGCTTCCACAAAATATTGATTGAGGCCTGCGATACACCGGCTTCCACAAAATACTGATTGAGGGGTGCGATAGACCTGCTTCTACAAAATGCTGGTTATGGGGTTCTACACTCACCTAAAGAATTATTAAGAACACCTGTTCTATTTCTCATTAATGTGATTATCTAGTCAACCAATCACATGGCAGTTGCTTCAATGCATGTAGGGTTGTGGTCCTGGTCAAGACAATCTCCTGAACTCCAAACTGAATGTCAGAATGGAAAGAAAGGTGATTTAAGCAATTTTGAGCGTGGCATGGTTGTTGGTGCCAGACGGGCCAGTCTGAGTATTTCACAATCTGCTCAGTTACTGGGATTTTCATGCACAACCATTTCTAGCGTTTACAAAGAATGGTGTGAAAAGGGGAAAACACCCAGTATGCGGCAGTCCTGTGGGCGAAAATGCCTTGTTGATGCTAGAGGTCAGAGGAGAATGGGCCGACTGATTTAAGCTGATAGAAGAGCAACATTGACTGAAATAACCACTTGTTACAACCGAGGTATGCAGCAAAGCATTTGTGAAGCCACAACACGCACAACCTTGAGGTGGATGAGCTACAACAGCAGAAGACCCCACCGGGTACCACTCATCTCCACTACAAATAGGAAAAAGAGGCTACAATTTGCACGAGCTCACCAAAATTGGACTGTTGAAGACTGGAAAAATGTTGTCTGGTCTGATGAGTCTCGATTTCTGTTGAGACATTCAAATGGTAGAGTCCGAATTTGGCGTAAACAGAATGAGAACATGAAATCCATCATGCCTTGTTACCACTGTGCAGGCTGGTGGTGGTGGTGTAATGGTGTGGGGGATGTTTTCTGGGCACACTTTAGGCCCCTTAGTGCCAATTGGCCATCGTTTAAATGCCACGGGCTACCTGAGCATTGTTTCTGACCATGTCCATCCCTTCATGACCACCATGTACCCATCCTCTGATGGCTACTTCCAGCAGGATAATGCACCATGTCACAAAGCTCAAATCATTTCAAATTGGTTTCTTGAACATGACAATGAGTTCACTATACTAAAATGGCCCCCACAGTCACCAGATCTCAACCCAATAGAGCATCTTTGGGATGTGGTGGAACGGGAGCTTCGTGCCCTGGATGTGCATCCCTCAAATCTCCATCAACTGCAAGATGCTATCCTATCAATATGGGCCATCATTTCTAAAGAATGCTATCAGCACCTTGTTGAATCAATGCCACGTAGAATTAAGGCAGTTCTGAAGGCAAAAGGGGGTCCAGCACCGTATCAGTATGGTGTTCCTAATAATTCTTTAGGTGAGTGTATATACCTGCTTTCACAAAATATTGATTGAGGGGGCGATATACCTGCTTCCACCAAATATTGATTCAGGTGTTCTATATACCTGTTTCCACAAAATACTGATTGAGGGGTGGGATATACCTGCTTCTACAATATACTGATTAAGGGGTGCTATATACCTGCTTCCACAAAATACAAATTGAGGGGTTTGATATACCTGCTTCCACAAAATACTGATTGAGGGGTGCGATATACCTTCTTTCACCAAATATTGATTCAGCTGTTCTATATATGTTTCTACAAAATACTAATTCAGGGGTGCGATATACCTGCTTCTACACAGTACTGATTAATGGGTTCTATATATCTGTCACTGCCGGCTCTTGGAGGGTTCTTAGAAGTCCAGATAGACAGAAGACTCAGGAGTCGATCTGACAAGATCTCTATTGTTTTCATTGTTGCTGACAGGTTTCCACCCCTTTGCAGGTTTGCTCATTATCAGTCAGGTGGCCCCTTTATATCTTCCGCCTTTCACTAGTTTCCCAGCTGCTTGAATCAGGGAAATATGGCTGCTAAGTCCTACTGCTCTGAATTCAGGAGGTGGGCAACTGATTCTGAGTACAATGACCCTGCCCTCCGGAGTCAGTTCTGTTAGGGCTTTCTGAGAGACTAAAAGATGCCCTAGCACTCCATGAAAATCCTGTTTCATTAGAGGCTGTCATGTCTCTTGCGGTACGAATTGATAGACGTCTGAGGGAAAGGTGCAAGACTCTCGAGACGTATTACCTGAAGAGAGGTCGGTTCCCTCTGACACCCTGAGACACCTGAGCCCATGTCTGGAGTGGAACCTATGCAATTAGGACGGGTCTTTCCAGACATTGGTGATAAGAACTTCAGGGCTAGAAAGAGACACGGGTTCCTTTGTGGTAAAGGGGGTAATTTTGTTATTGTTTGTCCCTAAGTAAAAGATGTAGGTGAGAATAAAAAAAAAAAAGGAGTTACCAATAAGTTTTGTTCTCTAACTCTTGGCAGAGTAGTTGGGGAATCTGAGAACATGCTCTTGTCTTTTACCGGTAGTACCTGTTTTTTCCTGCCTGCCAGGGTTGCGCTAGATTAAAAAAATATTGATATGGAGGTATTTTTGGACAGCGGGGCAGGGGTTAACCTTGTGGATTACCAGTTTGTCCTGATGCATGGTTTTAAATCTAATGCACTGGACAAAGAGATCTCAGTGTTTGCTATTGATTCAGCTCCCCTTTTTCAAAAATCTTTGACTCACACGGTGCAGGATATCTAGTTAAGGGTGGGGGATTCTCATGTTGAGGGTATTTCTTGTTTTATAATGAAGGGTCTAACGGCCCCTCTGGTGCTAGGGTTGCCATGGTTGTCCAAACATAATCCTGTCATCGATTGGCAAGCGATACACATCAAGGGCTGGGGGTGATTACTGTATGGACAACTGGACCGTCACATCTCTTGCTGGGATATCCATTAAGATGTTGTCCCCGTTTCTCTCTGATTTCTCTGATGTGTTCGCTGAGGGTGTGGATCAGGAATTACCCCCTCATAGAGAATATGATTGCCCTGTCAATCTTATTCTCGGAGCTAAGTTGCCAAAGTCTCGGTTGTATAACCTGTCTGAACCCGAAAGAGTTGCTATGCGAAAGTATATTAATGAGAGTTTGGCAAAGAGACACATCAGGCCATCTAAGTCACCTATGGCGGCAGGGTTCTTTTTTGTAAAGAAAAAAGATGGGACATTGAGACCGTGTCTAGATTTCCGAGAGTTGAATCGCATCACTATCAGTGATCCTTATCCCCTTCCCCTGATCCCAGATTTGTTCAATCAGATTGTTGGAGCTAAAATGTTTTCTAAATTAGACCATAGAGGGGCATATAATCTGGTCAGGATCAAGGAAGAGGATGAACGGAAGACTGCATTTAATACCCCAGAGGGTCATTCTGAGAACTTGGTCATGCCTTTTGGTTTGACCAATGCCCCGGCAGTATTTCAACATTTCATCAATGACATTTTTCATCATTTTGGTGGGAAGGTTTGTTGTTCTATACCTGGATGACATATTGATTGATTCGCCCGACATGTAGAGTCATCGGGATCATTTGAGACAAGTCTTGCTGATCCTCGGGGAGAATAAGTTATATGCCAAAATAGAAAAATGTGTGTTTGCTCTTCAAGAGATTCCTTTTCTGGGTTACCTGCTTTCTGCTTTGAGCTTTTGCATGGATCCCGAAAAAGTCTGTGCGGTCTTGGAGTGGGATCTGCCCAAGAGTCAGAAAGTGCTTATGAGGTTTTTGGGGTTTACCAATTACTACAAAAAATGTATCTTGAATTATTCCACTGTTGTCAAACCTCTGACTGACATGACTAAGAAAGGGGTGGATTTCTCTGTCTGGTAGGAAGAGGCGTTACATGCTTTTTCCACTATAAAGAAATGTTTTTTCTTCTGCTCCCATTTTGTTGCACCCTGATGTGTCTCAGCCATTTATTGCTGAGGTGGACGCATCAGAAGTGGGAGTTGGTGCAGTTCTGTCACAGGGTCCTTCTCCTGGCAAATGGCGCCCATGTGTTTTTTTTTTTTTTGCCAAGTGAAATTATGATGTTGGTAATAGAGAGCTGCTGGCCATTAAGTTGGCTTTTGAGGAATGGCGTCATTGGTTAGAAGAAACAATTCATCCCATTACTGTATTTACCGATCATAAAAATCTGGCCTACCTGGAGTTGGCTAAATGTTTGAAACCACGGCAGGCCAGATGGTCTTGTGTTCTAATCTTGATGGTCTAATGTTTTTTTTACCAGATTTAATTTCATTTTCACTTGGGTCAAGAATGTCAAGGCGGATGCCTTGTCGCGTAGCTTCCCTGGGGAAGGGGGTGATACGGATCTTGGGCCGATTTTGTCTGATGAGGTGGTTGTATCCGCCCTCTATGCTGAACTGGAGGCGGAGGTGTTAGAAGTTCAGGGAGAGGCACCTGATTCCTGTTCCCCAGGGAAGTTGTTTGTTCCTTCTGAGCTTCGTCACAAGGTGTTTAAGGAATATCATGATACTGTCCTTGCTGGACACCCTGGGAGTAGATCCACTGTTGATCTTATTTCTCAGAGATTCTGGTGGCCGGGTTTACGTAAGAGTGTTGAGGGCTATGTGGCAGCTTGTGAAACCTGTGCACGTGCCAAGGTGACTCATACTCAGCCTTCAGGATCTCTTCTTCCTTTGTCCATACCATCCCATTCCTGGACGCACTTTTCCATGGACTTTATCACCAATTAGCCCAGTTCTTCTGCTATGACGGTGATTTTGGTGGTGGTCGACCGCTTCAGTAAAATGGCACACTTTATTCTATTTTCTGGTTTACCCAATGCCTAAACTCTGGCTTGGACATTTGTTGATAACATTGTGAAATTACACGGTATTCCCTCTGATGTGGTGTCTGATAGAGGGACTCAATTTGTTTCCAGATTCTGGAAGGCTTTCTGTAATCGCCTGGGGATTCGTTTGTCCTTCTGTTCGGCATTTCACCCTCAGTCCTACATTTCAGGGGTATGGAGCCCCCTTCTCATGATCAGTAAGGGTCCCAGAGGTCAGACGATCATGGATCCAATGGTTATGTTCTGTCCTGTAAACATGGGATAACTGCTAAATGAAATAAGGATGGCTGCAAATGATGCAGATTACATGCGGATTTAGTGTAGAAAAACTGCACATATATGGACTCATTCACGTGACCGTGCGTGTTTTGTGGTCCGCAAATTGCGGATCTGCAAAACACGGATGCCGCCCGTGTGCCTTCCGCAATTTGTGGAACAGAATAGACTGACCATTATAGAAATATCTATTCTTGTCTGCAAAATGGACAAGAATAGGACATGATTTATAATTTTTGCGGGGCCACGGAACGGAGCAATGGATGCGAACAGCACACAGAGTTCTGCCCGCACCTTTTGCGGCCCCATTGAGGTAAATGCACCCGAGCCGGAACCAAAACCACGGTCGTGTGATTGAGCCCTAATACAGTACCAGTAAAGTGAATGAGAATTTGGGAACCCCTGCTTGGATCTGGGTGATTTTTGGATATGTTGTTCACCCAGATCAGAGCTATCCGTGGATGTATACATTATGGGGATATGTGGGGTTTTGAGGTGTTTTCTATGTTTTGGGAAAAATGTGTGGTTTCTGTCTGTGAGTGATTAAGTTAGCTCATTATGTTGGCAATTGTATTTTGTTGATTGCGTCAAAGACAATGCCAGTGTGTTTGTTACTGGCATCACAGACAATGCCATTGAGTTTGTTGAATAGGGTTAGTTTTGTGTTTAAACTGTACAGGATTGGCTGCTATGTCATGTCCCCAGTATGTCATGTGTATATATAAGTCAATGCTGTGTGTTCAATAAAGAGTTCAGTTTTTTCATGTTTATCATGTTGAAGCTGATGTTTGGGTAACTGATCGACACTGGGGATTGCGATACGCTGAAGTTTTGCTATACTCCCCTGGCTATAACTACTAGCTCTTGTAAGAGCTGTTCCTGCTCTCTGAATTTAGGAGAGGTTCACCCACTGGAGCCTGGAACCTTGTCGTAGGTCCAGGGTGGGTAGGAAACGGCGAGACCTCAACCAAGCCCTCGGGAAGCACTAGGAGCATCTATCGACGGAGGTACCCTGTCGTGGTGCCAGGTGATCCGTTACATTGGTGGCAAGCAGTGGGATTGCGTCCTAGTGAGAGGAGAAGCAGCTCGGAGACATCGTTCATGGATTGACAAAATTGAGGGCAACTCTAGTATCCGTACAGTGCCCCTGGCTACAGCAGCAGGATGGAACCAGCAGTGGCATACAATGAGGAAGACCTGGGTGGCCTGCATGCATTAAGAAAAGGCATCTGGTACCAGACCCTGGGTAATGTACAATACCAGCGGGATGAGAGTCTCCCCAGTGGAGAGCAGCGATTGCAGAAGCAAGTGGCCCTACGGATGCCCTTCCTGGGAGAGCAGCACCTGGAGGAATGGGTGAAGGAACTAGAGCACCGGGTATGGCAGGAGCTATGTTTGGAGGAGGCCTACCATGTGCTCTGGTGGTATATGGCACAGTATATACCCTGGACAGCTGAGCATGACAAGCCAGAGGGAGAGGAGTTTAATGGTCCTGGCTTATTATGGGAGTCCTTTGCAGAGCCTGACTTCGGGAGCCCTGCACAGTCCAGACTTCAGAACATTTTCTACGAGAGGGAGGCTAGGCAGGATTGGGATGACCCCCACGAGGTAGAGAAAGACCTGGCTCACCTAGCAACCCTGGAGTGGGAACTGGATCAGGACTACCGAGATCTCTTCCACTCCATTGAGATGGCTCAGTGAGAGAGCAGAGTGTCAGACCCAGGTCCAGAGCCCTTCAGCTGGGAGGATACTGTGGAGGTTTACTGGGAAGACCCGACTGAAGTATCCCCTGCTTCAGTACCAGCTACACAGGTAGGGGACTTCATAGACTGGTCCTGGGGGGAACCCCATATGGCAGGTGGAGATGGGACCGAGGTCTCTGCACTGGCCCTACAGGGATGCTGGGCAGTCGGCCCAGATCCCCAATGGCAGCCGGAGTTTCAGGGAGTAGGGACAGTTGGTCCTGCTCCCCAGTGGCAGTATGTTTTGCAGGGAGAGGAGAGCTTCGTCTCCATCCCCCAGCGGCCGTGTGATGTACAGGGAATTGGGAGCCCAGTCTCCATTCCCCAGTGGCAGTGTAATCTACAGGGAATTGGGAGCCCAGTCTACATTCCCCAGCGGCTGTGTGATGTACAAGGAATTGGGAGCACAGTCTCCATCCCCCAGCAACAGGTTAACAAACCAGGGGGAGACAGTAAGCCCCACAACAGTGCAGATAGGACCATGGTCTCTGCACTCACAGCACAGGGGGTAGGGACAGTCGGTCCTGTCCCCCAGCAACAAGGCTGTTTAGCCAAAAGGGAGATGGTCTCCCCCCTCAGCAGCATGGTGGTCTATCTAAAGGGGAGACAGTCGGTCTCGCCCTACAACAACCAGGCTACAACCAGGCTTCTTCTGTGGTAGCACTGGCACCAGAGCAAAGTACTGCTGGTCTCTGCCCACTCAGCAACCCACCAAGGCAGTCTACCAGTCCCCCACACAGCCGTGGTGAGGCACATGGACATGGACAGGTTTATCCCTTGCTCAGGTGTAGTAACCATTTATTGTGGGTGGGCTGTACTGCTGTTTCTGTTTTGTGGGTGGGCTGCTCGACTAACAAGGGCACTGACTGGCAGAAGGTCAGAGACCCTGTTAGTCTGTTTGGAAAAGGGGAGAAATGTGATGAAACCAACCTTGCCACTAGGTGGTGGAGAAGCCTGGATACCAGCCTCTTGCCTCAGGAATATGGCCCATACTAACCTTGAAGGAGAAGTAATGCGGCCGCACAGCTTAAATCTGTGGAACTGTTTTGGGCAGGAAAGCCATGCTTGCGGCTGGTCAAATGTGACTTCCATGGAATTCGGGAACCTCTGCTTGGATCTGGGTGATTTGGGGATATGTTGTTCACCCAGATCAGAGCTATCCATGGATGTATACATTATGGGGATATGTGGGGTTTTGAGGTGTTTTCTGTGTTTTGGGAAAAATGTGTGGTTTCTGTCTGTGAGTGATTAAATTAGCCCATTATGTTGGTAATTGTATTTTTATGATTGCGTCAAAGACAATGCCAGTGTGTTTGTTAATTGCTTCACAGACAATGCCATTTTGTTTGTTGAATAGGGTTAGTTTTGTGTTTAAACTGTACAGGATTGACTGCTATGTCATGTTCCTGTTTTTACCCTTCATCATGTTGAGGCTGGTGTTTGGGTAACTGATCGACACTGGGGATTGCTATACGCTGAAGATTTGCTATACTCCCCTGGCTATAACTACTAGCTCTTGTAAGAGCTGTTCCTGCTCTCTGGATTTAGGAGAGGTTCACCCACTGGAGCCTGGAGCCTTGTCGTAGGTCCAGGGTGGGTAGGAGATGGCTTTGGCGGTTCATGGGGTCTGCAGCACTTACGGTGTCAAGTGGAGTGCTTGGAGTCCTCGGGAAGCACTAGGAGCATCTATCTACGGATGTACCCGGTCAAGGTGCTAGGAGATCCGTTACAGATACCCTTAGGGCTCTTTCACACGAGCAGAACCCGTGTAAGTATTCCGCTGCGTGAAAGAGAGCCAAGCCCTGTTCTCTTTCATTGTGCTGTCTGCTGAGCTCCAATCTCACAGGTTTCCATGTTTTTGTTGCTTACAAGGAGTGTTCTCCAGGGCCTAGGTTGCATTAACACGTAGATGTTATGTGGCTTTTTTCTGCTGCAATCAATGTAAAATCAAAGCAAAAAAACTTGCAGATATACCATTAATAGCGTCAAAAACCTCACAAAACTGTCTCTACCAGAAAATTGAAGAATAAACAGTTCATGTGAAGCTTAAAGGACTCTTTCACACGGGCATCACCGGTGCGTTGCGGGAAAATGCGCAAGTTATTCAGCGCAAGTGCAAAATGTTTTAATGCGTTTTTCACACGCGTGAGAAAAATCACCATGTTTGGTACCCAGACCCACAGAAGTTCAGGGATCGGTGTTGTGTAGATTTTATTATTTTCCCTTATAACATGGTTATAAGGGAAAATAATAGCATTCTTAATACAGAATGATTAGTAAAATGTCCATTGAGGGGTTAAAAATAATAAAAAAATGTAACTCACCCCATCCACTTGATCACGTAGCAGATCTCCTCTTCTTTCTTCTTTCTTCAGGACCTGGCTAAAAGACCTTTGATGACATCACTGCGCTCATCACATGGTCCATCACATGTACACGTGATGGACCATGTGATGAGCGCAGTGACGTCACCACAGGTCCTTTTCATCAAAAAAGAAAGAAGACATGTCAGGCTGAGCGCTCAAGTGGATTAAGGTGAGTTTATTAATATTTTTTTTTATATTTAACCCCTGCATCACTATTTTACTAAGCATTATGTATTAAAGAATGCTATTATTTTCCCTTATAACCATGTTATAAGGGAAAATAATAAAGATCTGGTCCCCATCCCGATCATCTCCTAGCAACTATGCATGACACCGCATCTGCACTTGCTTGCGGATCCTTGCGTTTTTTTCTCAGCCCCATTTACTTCTATGTGAAAAATGCATAATATAGAGCTTGCTGCGAAAATCACCGCTCATTTGCACAGCCCCAAAGAAGTGAATGGGTCCAGATTCAGTGCGGGTGCAATGTGTTCACCTCACTCATTGCACCTGTGCAGAATTCTCGCCCATGTGAAAAGGGCGTAAGGGTTTCTGTCATGAAACAAACGTTATGTACATAACAGTATGCTTTATAACTCTCTGCCTGCCGCCGTTCCCTCAAAACAAAGACTTTATAATATGCTAATGAGCCTCTACGTGCCTGCGCAGAAGGAAGGAAGCTGGCAGCAGGAGCACGTTCTTCACTCACTGCGCCTGCGCCGAATTCTAAACGGAACGGCGCAGGCGCAGGATTTACGGGACACTGAGGAGAACTTGGACGTCAATCAACTGTACATGGGCATGCCAAAGGGTGAGAAGACGGAGCCTCTCTGCAGCAACGCCCCAATAGTGCCTAGAGGCTCATTAGCATATTATAAAAGTCTTTATTTTGAGGGAACGGCGGCAGGCAGGGTGTTATAAAGCATAGTGTTATGTGTTATCGCTAATGTCAGTCAGCAACATAACGATTTTTCTCATGACAGAAACCCTTTAAGGCTACTTTCACACTGGCGTTTCTGGGTCCGCCTGTGAGATCCATTTCAGGGCTCTCACAAGCGGCCCAAAACGGATCAGTTCAGCCCCAATGCATTCTGAATGGTAAGGATCCGCTCAGAATGCACCGGTTTGCCTACGTTCAGTCTCCATTCCGCTCTGAAGGCAGACACCAAAACACTGCTTGCAGCGTTTTGATGTCCGTCTGTCGAAACTGATCCAAACGGATCTGTCCTGACTTACAATGTAAGTCAATGGGGACAGATCCGTTTTTACTGACACAATAACTGATGCAATTGAAAGATGCAATTGAAAACGGATCTGCCTCCCATTGACTTTCAATGTAAGTCAAAACTGATCCGTTTGCATTATCATGAACAAAAAAATATATATATATAATTTTTTATTTTATTTTTTTGTTCATGGTAATGCAAACGGATCCGTTCTGAATGGATACAAGCGTTTGCATTATAAGTGCAGATCCGTCTGTGCAGATACCAGACGGATCCGCACCTAAACGCAGGTGTGAAAGTAGCCTAAGATGTTAGATGTCTACAAATACATTTTCAACTGGGTGTTACCAGCTTGGGGGGTGTTCCTGCACAGTTTTAAAATATCCAATAAGTACTGCCAGTGGCTGACTATGGTGGGACAAACTTTTAGTAGTAATAATGGAACAGCACAGTACAGTTACTGTATAATTCGTATGACATGGGGAATGCAAGTAGTTACTAGAAAAACACATGTCAGGGGAGGTGGCAGGTCCTGCTTAGTGCACTTAACAGTCTAAAGCCAAGAATAAGTCCATCTCTGAATTGCTCCATTTCAAAATCTTGGCATCTGGGCTCAATCTGTAAAAACAAATGCAATATACTTATTATGATTTTGCTTTGCTGTCACTGGTGAATTGTGACATTGCAATGGACACAGAAGGAGAACAGGAGCAGTGGGGAATGCACAGATTGATCATTCTATTATGTGACATAGTTATTTTTGACATGCCCCACCTGCATTGAATTTAAATATTTGGAGTGGTCTAGTCAATTCTCCAGTACACTGTGTATATCAATTCACTTATTTCAATATTTCTGCTTGCAATCAGTGGAAACCTGCGGTGCTTACTTACAGTGAATAGCCATCCTGTCCTAGACATGTGCCAGGTTCAGCGTTGCAGGAGTGATTATTGTTACATATGTGTCACAGCTTTGTCTTGTAGTAGCTAATTTGACAGGAAGGGATATAGAAAATATTTTGGACTACTTTAAATTTTGGATAAACTTAGCAAAAATGGTAGAAATCAGAAAATACATTTTGACAGCTCTGTTGTAGAGCCACGAGCACT
Source organism: Bufo gargarizans (assembly GCF_014858855.1). Classification (NCBI taxonomy): domain Eukaryota; kingdom Metazoa; phylum Chordata; class Amphibia; order Anura; family Bufonidae; genus Bufo; species Bufo gargarizans. The sequence goes on from NC_058084.1 coordinate 224,386,264, forward strand.
ATAGCTAAATTGTCAGGATTGTGTCTCGATCAGCTTGTCAGCAGTTTCTAACCAGCAGATGTGTGAATGCAGCCCTAGGCTGTAATACTGGATGGATCTCAGGACACGTTATGAAACTTATTTAGAAACTTAACATTACATGTATCTTCTGATAAATAGTGCTGAGCGAATGGAAGTATCAGAAGTGGAATTCTATCCAAGTTTCAGGAAAAATTTGATTTGCTGCGAAGCCAAATCAATTTTCCCTGGAATGGCGATAAAAAAAAAAAAAAAAAAAAGGCCGCTGTGGCCATCTTGATAGAAAATCCTGTGCGAAATTTCGTGCTGACATCATCACGCACCGCACAAGATTTGTGCTGTGTCTTAAATCAAGATGGCCGCAGCCGAATCTAATTTTTCAAAACTTCACTCATCACTAATGATGAGTCTATACTGCTGCACAATTAAGGCTACTTTCACACAAGCGTATTTTGTGGATCTGTCATGGATCTGCAAAAACACTTCCATTGCAATAATACCAACGCATAAATACATCATGAACGTTTCTTGTTGTATTATGTCTTCTATAGCCATGACGGATACGTCTTGAACACCATTCGAAGTCTATTGTGCCAGATTGTATCAGAGAAAACGTTTGGGTCTGCTTCGTCAGGCTGCTGGCAGCGTTTTGGTGTACGCCTCCAGAGCGCAATAGGGACTGAACAGAGGCAAACTGATGTATTGTGAGCAGATCCTTTTCTATTCAGAATGCATTATGGCAAAACTGATCTGTTTTGGACCGCTTTTATGAGCCCATGACAAATCTCAGAAACTGAAAGCCAAAACGCTAGTGTGAAAGCAGCCTAACATCTAACATGCTTTTCTTCCATCATCTGTCAAACCTCTGCAGCTAAAAGAATATGAGTAATGATGCAAGTTACTCATGAGGTGCAGGCACCGGAACACATCTAGAGGCTTTCAGACATTGAGGCAGATTTGTTTCAGAAACGTTTTATAACTATCCATTTAATCTGAATGAGTTTTTCAGAAACCTATGCATATGCTGTAGAAAAAAATGTGTTTTTGGACAACCAAAACACCTAAAAAAACGCCTGACTTGGCCTGTTTCATTGTATAGGCATTTTTTAGCACCTGGAGTTTTTTTTGTGCCATTTTGTATGCCTCACATTTTTTTAAAAGAAAGTCTTTAATAGAGTTGAGTGAATCGAAGCTGATGAAGTGTAATTCGATCCGAATTTCAGGAAAACTTCAATTCGCAACGAATGTGAATTTCCTTATACGCTTTGTGGTAACAAATCACAATTTTCCTAAAATTGCAGCTACACGTGTGAGGACTGAGGACATGGGGCAAGGAACTCTGGGAAGGCGGGATCACCCAGATTGACATGCCTGCATGCAGCCAATCGGCAGCCAGCCAGCCCTGTGATGTCACAGCCCTATAAATACGGCAGCCATTTTAGATTCTGCCATTTTCCAGCGTTCAGAGTGCAGGGACAGACTTGTGAAGGCTCTAGGGAGAGCTATTGGAAAAACCTCTATGTTTAAAAAAAAAAATGAAAAAAGGATTTATAAGTGCAGGGAAAGGATAGGGAAAAATCATTTCACAGCATCTTAGTGCAGGCAAAGACGTCAGAAGGCACTATGGACATTGATAGGAAAGTGATTTACAAGTGCAGGGAATGATTATTTGGGTATCCAAATAGTCATTAGACAGCTCTGTCATTCAAGCTTTTTGTTATTGGGCTGCAAGTGTTATGTTGGAAAGCCTTTAGTGGCTTATATCTTAGTATCTTATTCAGTACGACAAGAAAAATATATACGCATTTCACTTCTGCAGTTATTTCTGTTGAAATAGGGGCTTATTACAGTAAAAAAATAAAAATATATACTGTGGGGTTTCGCTCTGGTAGACAGGATTAGCGGATGCAGTATAGAGGCAACAACAAGTTCTTTGGATCAAACAGTTCACTGTTTTATTCACACTTTAGGTAAGTGACAAAACAAGCAGTCATAATCAAACAAAAAGTTACCTTGCGGTGTTGGTGGTAATTCACACCATGCTGCAATTCTGCCTGAAAGAGTCATTGACCATAGCAGCACCAACCTGTTTTCACACCAAACAGGTAGCAATCCTTCATACAGACACAAGGCTCCCAGATCCCAACACACAGACCTGGCTTCTGAGCCCAGCTGCCTATTTAAGGACAGCCAGGTTCTGAAAAATACTGGACCAGCACTTAAAATCCGGTGCGATATTTGACCTCACCTGGCTGTAAATCAGCCCAGCAGCAAATGCTGGGAGGAAAATACCTGTTTTCCCAGACAAAACCTCTCACTGTGTCACATACCCCCTTCCCCCTTTTTTCAACCCTGAGGGGGTGAACACAAGCCAGACAGTGTACCCGGGACAGGGCATCCACGTTAAAGTTTTGTAGGGAGAGGAAACATCGGGTGACCCGGAAATTTCTGTCCTTGGCCTGGCTCATCCACTTGAGGGGGAGTGGTCAGTCACTAGGCAGAATTTTCTCCCCAATAAATAATAGCAGAGAGATTTTACTGCCCACTTGATAGCCAGGCACTCTCTCTCCACTATACTATACCAGGTCTAGGTTGGGGTGAGCTTACGGCTGAGGAAGACAATGGGATGCTCCTCCCCGTTGAATTCCTGAGACAGTATAGCACTGAGGACTACTTCGGAGGCATCGGTCTGTACTATAAACTCCCTTTTGAAGTCGGGCATCACCAAAACCTGGGACCCGCACAGACCGACTTCAAAGCGGAGAAAGCCTCTTCCGCCCGATCATCCCAGGGAACCATCATTGACTTGTGTCCCTTCAAGAGTCCTGTCAAGGGCGTGACTAGAGTAGCAAAGTGGGGAACAAACCTCATGTAATAGCGCACCATTCCAAGGAATGACTTTATTTGCCTAGTGGTGACAGGTCGGGGCCAATTCCGTATCACCTCTATTTTGTTCACTTGGGGTTTGATGACTCCACGCCCAATGACATACTAAAGCCTGGACTTTGGGTAGGTAACTTTACCAGTCGGTACTGTGGCTGACAATATCGCCCAGGTAAGCCGAAGCGTACTGACGATATGGACGAAGCACAATGTCCATTAGTCGCTGAAAAGTGGCGGGGGCACCATGCAGACCAAAGGGTAAGACCTTATATTGACGCAGTCCCTCAGGCGTGATTAAGGCAGTTTCCTCTTTGGCAGCCTCCATTAAGTGCACCTGCCAGTACCTTTTCATGAGGTCCAAAAGAAGAAAATACCAGGCTTGTCCTAACCTCTCCATGAACTCATCCACCCAGGGCATGGGATACGCATCAAATTTGGAAACCTCGTTAAGTCTTCGAAAGTCGTTAGAAAACCGCAACATCCCATCAGGCTTGGATATCAATACTATAGGACTGGCCCACTCACTTTTTGACTTCTCAATGACATCTAGCTGCAACATTAGCTGCACCTCCTCCGATATGGCCTGTCGCCGAGCCTCGGGTACCCGGTATGGTTTTAATTGGACTTTTGCCTGAGACTCAGTGACAATGTGCAGTGAGCCGGGGCGTGGTACGGTGGCCAACTATGCAGTGGGTCAGGATAGATGTACAGTCATGTGAAAAAATTAGGATACCCTTTGAAAGCATGTGGTTTTTTGTAACATTTTTAATAAAAGGTTATTTCATCTCCGTTTCAACAATACAGAGAGATTAAAGTAATCCAACTAAACAAAGAAAACTGAAGAAAAGTCTTTTCAAGATCTTCTGTAAATGTCATTCTACAAAAATGCCTATTCTAACTGAGGAAAAAGATAGGACACCCTCACATGTATTCCCTCTTAAATTGGCTCAGATCTCACACAGGTATATCACACCAGGTGCACATAATTAGTAGATCGTTACTCTGCATGTTGAATGAGGCTTGCCCTATTTAAACCTCAGACATTTAGTTTGGTGTGCTCCTGACTGTTGAAGTGAGAGTGAGCACCATGGTGAGAGCAAAAGAGCTGTCAGAGGACTTCAGAAAAAAGATTGTAGCAGCCTATGAGTCTGGGAAGGGATTTAAAAAGATCTCAAAAGATTTTGAAATCAGCCATTCCACTGTCCGGAAGATAGTCTACAAGTGGAGGGCTTTCAAAACAACTGCCAACATGCCCAGGACTGGTCGCCCCAGCAAGTTCACCCCAAGAGCAGACCGCAAGATGCTAAAAGAGGTCTCCAAAAACCCTAAAGTGTCATCTCGAGAACTACAGCAGGCTCTGGCTACTGTTGATGTAGAAGTACATGCCTCTACAATCAGAAAGAGACTGTACAAGTTTAACTTGCATGGGAGGTGTGCAAGGAGGAAACCTTTGCTTTCCAAGAGAAACATCGAGGCCAGACTGACATTTGCCAGAGATAAAGTTGACAAAGACCAGGACTTCTGGAATAATGTTCTTTGGACAGATGAGTCCAAAATTGAATTATTTGGACACAACAGCAGAGGACATGTTTGGCGTAAACCAAACACAGCATTCCAAGAAAAGAACCTCATACCAACTGTGAAGCATGGAGGTGGAAGTGTCATGGTTTGGGGCTGCTTTGCTGCAGCAGGACCTGGTCAGCTCACCATCATAGAATCCACGATGAATTCTACTGTGTATCAGAAGGTGCTTGAAGAACATGTGAGACCATCAGTTAGAAAATTAAAGCTGAAGCGGAACTGGACCATGCAACATGACAATGACCCAAAACATACTAGTAAATCAACCAAAGATTGGCTGAAAAAGAAGAAATGGAGAGTCCTGGAATGGCCAAGTCAAAGTCCAGATTTGAATCCCATTGAGATGCTGTGGGGTGACTTGAAAAGGGCTGTACGTGCAAGAAACCCCTCAAACATCTCACAGCTGAAAAAGTTCTGCATTGAGGAGTGGGGTAAAATTTCCTCAGACCGATGTCGAAGACTGGTAGATGGCTACAAGAACCGTCTCACTGCAGTTATTTCAGCCAAAGGAGGTAACACTCGCTATTAGGGGCAAGGGTGTCCTATCTTTTTCCTCAGTTAGAATAGGCATTTTTGTAGAATGACATTTACAGAAGATCTTGAAAAGACTTTTCTTCAGTTTTCTTTGTTTAGTCGGATTACTTTAATCTCTCTGTATTGTTGAAACGGAGATGAAATAACCTTTTATTAAAAATGTTACAAAAAACCACATGCTTTCAAAGGGTGTCCTAATTTTTTCACATGACTGTATATAAGTCTATGGTTTGTTTGTGACGCTAATTGCACTGTGCGCAGGGTACTGTCGCAGGGTCCATTAAGATGTAGTAACTCACGTACCAGGTGAGGAATGCCAGAGTGGGGATAGTGTCTCTGTGTAATGTCAACGGTGTCTCCAAACTTGGTACGGCTGGACTCCTGGATCCTTGCTCACTTGCAATAAAGGAGTGTTGCTAGTAGGAGTTATTGAGGGTTTTGGTAGTAATGAATGAGATCCAGACTTGGAATCTAATTCAACTTGTCTTTACTGGAGGCAGCATTAATCCACATGAGATACAGCAATAGTCTTGGGTCCCAGCAGGTATTGGCAATGTATGGCAGGGATCAATATCTCATCTGCTTCTATCATATGCCTGGAGAATATGGCAAGGATCTATATCTTCTGCTCTGTCTATCTTCTGCTGTGTATGGGATTGACTAGCTGAGGAGAAATTTGGCTTCTCCTGGTCTCTGGATGTTACTCACAGTTATGCTCACAGGGGATGTTTTTTTCTGGAGATCTGGAGGTGGCTGCTTGTTTGTCACCAGGCTGTTGAGGCTGGAGGCTCAGGCTGGGAATCAAGATCTTTGGTCTGAACAGATCCTGGCTTGGGATCCCTATTTCTGGGAGCTCCTACTTGCACAGCCTTCCCCTTGCAGGGAGAGCTGGAACACACACTGGATCTAACTGTTTTTTTCCCTCCCTTGCCGCAGGGCGTGGGAAACTCCACTTCCCTTAAGCAGGGGGGACAAAACAGAACTGGAATGTTCCATTCTGAATGGTTATAACATAACTATGCCTACCAACGATGCCACCACCTGCTGGTAGACATAGTAACATAGTACATAAGGCCGAAAAAAGGACATTTGTCCATCCAGTTCGGCCTGTCATCCTGCAAGTTGATCCAGAGGAAGGGAAAAAAAAAACTGTGAGGTAGAAGCCAATTTTCCTCACTTTAGGGGAATAAAAAATTCCTTCCCGACTCCAATCAGGCAATCAGAATAACTCCCTGGATCAACGATCCCTCTCTGAAACATAGACCTGAAACATTACAAAGGAAATATAACATTTAAAATGGTTTCCACTACACAGTTGTGAAGGAAATGAGGGAAATCACATGAGATGACAATATTAATGCTCTTAGCAGATTGTAGTGGGGTAAAAGCCTTTAGTAACCCCACTCTGGGATGTTACATTCCCCCTTACTTTGAGTCAAACAGTCCTCGGCTTGTGCTTGGGATAAGAGGAATGAGCTCTGGGGGTACCCAAGGGTATATATAATGACATACATAGACATATATATATATATATACAAATATATATAATGACATACATAGACAAACATGAAACGGCTACCCTGGGTTCCTGCCCGTTAGAGTAAGGTGTCCAACACACAGTTTCCTTCTCTTGGTATAACCAGGTAACCTAAATACTGCACTAAGCAAACATTACTGACTGACTTTGCAGTGTTCTAAGCGCTGTAAACACTAAAGAAAGCATGGGGGTGTCTTTACTCTTTACTCCCACCATGGTGTAATGAAATACTGGCAAACGGAAGGGTGGCGTTATCCTGTACCAAAGTCTGAGAAATTTGGCTTATAGCACGATCACTATGGTGACTATAAGGGTAGCTAAATTGTGGTTCTAAGGTTTTAGGGCCCATACCTTAGGCAAAGGCTCAGAAGGGGAGGTATTTATCGTCTCCATGCACTTCTGGCAATGTCACAGGAGGAGGGTAGTATAATCCCGTCGCTCTACTGGAAATGAGACACCTAGAGCATTCAGATAGGCAGTCCGTGTAAAGAGAACAGAGCTAAGAGTAAGGCAAGACAAAAGTAAGGTGCTACTGCTCTGGCTAGAGGCAAAAGTTAGTGCAGTTTCACAAACAGTGCATAAATTCACATTGCGGCATCTGTAAAAAGAGTCCATAATGGGCACAAGGACTTGAACTTTACTCAACCTGTAAACATGTAAGCAAAATTAGTGCAATATTTAAACAGTATAAATCACAAAGAGCTCAGGTACACATTTGAGTCCTTTCTTTGGGTGCAAGCTTGTAGCGTTGCATAACTTGTATCAAGTAGGAAAAAACACAAAAATCAAAAATAATTTGTAATCCAATATGAAGTATGGTTTGGCTGATAGATGGAGTCCGTTAAGTCCAGGCACAAAATGGTGAGATGAAAAATGCCCAAAATGTCAACAATAAATAGTAGGCAATGTTTCTTACCAGTCAAAATGTGTCCATAGCTTGGCTCCTGTAGTCTCTGTAGCTAAATATTTACTTTGAGAATTCTCGATAACGGACAGGTGGCACACACTTGTTAGTCCGTTGGGATCTCCGCAAGGATACTCCAGAGTCGCTGAGGGCTGAAATAGAGCCTGGTCCTTGTGAAGGAGGATCAGCCGATGAACTTGGTTCCATAGGCGCAGTGGTCTCTGCAACTGGCATCAGGACTCGTATTAGAGGCTGAAAGAACCACTGAAGGGGGTCAAGCATGGAAGGCAACTCTGTTGGAGTCTCCCTTTCTGAAGACAATGGCAGCTCAGGTGATGTATCCTCTTTTCTTGGCTGTTCCTGAACATGTTCCTGTAGGCATTTCTTAAGCCTGTTACGATGGACTCGCTGAGTACCTTTATCCTCTCTGGATTTTGTAGACCTCTGATGAGGGAATGGCCAGTATTGTATATGGCTCACGCTACCAGCGACTATCCAGTTTGCTTAGAGGGTGATTGTTTTTTAGCCAGACCTGGTCTCCAGGCTGTAAGGGCTCAGCATGTGCATGTACAGTATATGAAAGTCCTGTTTTTATTTTTGTTGAGCCTTCTCTATTTTAGAGTCCACTATTTCTTTAGCGTCCTCCAGGCGCTTCTGATGCTCTTTGACCCACTCGGATTGAGGAATGAGTGGGTCAGCGTCCGGCACAGGGTGTCACGATACTGGTGCAACAGAACTGGAATCCGATGGCCAGGACTTGGGAGCAGAGTATATATAATACAGATGTAGCAGAACCCATGTTGTTGTGCTCCGCACAGGTGAGGCAGAGTCTGTAGACGAGAACCGAGGTCAGGATAGCAGAAGTCAGGGCAGGCGGCAAGCTGGCAGGAAGGTAGACGGGCAGACGGTCAGGGCAGGCAGCAAGCAGGTATGAAGGTCCAAGAACAGTCCGGGTCAGCAACAGGAGGTAGCAGGGAGAACCGATAGGGCACAGAACACACGGAGCAGTGAGTTCCAGCAAGAGGATTGCGGACTAAAAGCCAAACACAATACTCCAGCAAAGACAGGAAGGTCTGGCCAGTTTAAAAAGGAACAGGTACAGTAAGTGAGATGGCAACCAGGAAACATATAATCCACCATCTTGACTGAGGGCAAACTTGAGGGCAAAGTAAACTATATAAGGGTAGTTTCTGACAGGAACAGGAAGTGAGATGGCAACCAGGAAACACATAATCCACCATCTTTACTGAGGGCAAACTTGAGGGTAAAGTAAACTATATCAGGGTGGTTTCTGACATTACTCTCACCTCAACAGCGACCTCTGGATGGGACCTGACTTGGTCTTCCAGGATGTGTTTGATGGAATTGTCTAATCATTCGAGGAGCATTGATGTTGTTTATTGGTTCCCAGGAATTTTCTTCAGATCCGTACCCCTGCCATTTGATAAGGTACTGTAGCTGATTCCTGAAAATCCTAGAGTCTAGAATCTCTTCTACCACAAACTGCTCCTGTCCATCTATCTCCAATGCTTCGGGAGGAGGAAGAGTACGTTCAGGAAACGGATTGGGCACTGCAGCCTTGAGTAATGACACGTGGAAGACAGGATGCATCCTCATGGATCGTGGGAGTTTAAGTCGAAAGGCTACTGGGCTGATTATGCCCATGATTTGATAGGGTCCAATAAACTTCTGTCCCAGCTTTGGTGAGGGGACCTTAAGTTTTAAATTCCTCGTAGAAAGCCATACCTTGTCGCCCACTGTAAACATTGGTGCTGGTCTACGAAATTTATCAGCCGCCATCTTATAATTCTCCTGAGCACTCTCTAAGGTCTCTCTTAGTAGTAGCAAAATTTGAAGCGTGGAAATTCTTTCCGCCACTGCTGGTATAGGCGAAGTAACAGGAAATTTGGGGAGAATGTTCGGATGGTACCCGAGATTTGCAAAGAAGGGGGTCTGTCTGGTTGATGCATTTTGGGAATTATTGTAAGAAAATTCAGCCACTGGAAGAAGGTCAACCCAGTCATCCTGTAAGTGACAGATATAACATTGAAGGTATTGTTCCAAAGTCTGGTTTGTGCGTTCGGTCTGTCCATTAGACTGAGGGTGAAAGGCGGTTGATAGATTGATATTGATTTCCAAAGATGTGCAAAAACTGCGCCAAAACTTTGAAGTAAACTGTACTCCACGATCCGAGACAACTTCATCTGGCACCCCATGTAGACGAAACACATTTTGTATTATAAGGTCTGCAGTTTCTTTAGCAGATGGTAGGCCATTACATGCAATGAAGTGTGCAGCCTTAGTGATACGGTCTACCACTACTAAGATTGTATTCTGTCCCTTGGATGTAGGTAGATCCACAATAAAGTCCATGGAAATGGAGCCCCAAGGACGGGGGGGACCGGCAAAGGCTGTAGTAAACCTACTGGGAGGGAGCGTGGAGTCTTGCATCTAGCACAGATATCACATGACAGGACATATTTTTTCACATCCTGTCGGGAATTAGGCCACCAAAAGAAATGAGATAAGAATTCCTGAGTCTTCTGCACACCCCTGTGACCTGCGACCTTAGAGTCATGGACTAGTCTTAGAACCTTAAGTCTTATAACCTCGGGTATATATAACTGTTGTCCACGAGACCATACCTTGTTTTTGTATATTAATTGCAGATCATCGGGAGGTTCCGCCAGGAGGGAGTCAGTGACATAGGCTTCTTTGATTTCTTCAAGTAGGTCCTTATTAAGGATTACCCCCACGAATCTAGACTCTGGAATGATGGTCTTAGGTGGAGTTGTAGATACAGCATCGTTGGAAAAGATTCTGGATAAGGCATCTGCTTTGCCATTCCGAGAACCCGGCCTGTATGAAATCACAAAGTTGAATTGGTTTAAAAAAAGAGTCCAGCAGGCCTGGCGAGGAGATAGACATTTTGCTGATCTAACGAACTCCAAGTTGCGATGGTCGGTGAGAACTATTATTGGCTGGGAGGCTCCTTGAAGGTGATGTCTCCATTCTTTAAAGGCTGCTATAATAGCCAGTAGTTCTTTGTTTCCCCACGTCGTAATTCTTCTCAGCCGGAGATAGACGTTGGGAGAAGAAAGTGCAAGGGTGTAACAATCCTTTGTCTCCTGTTCTCTGTGATAAAATGGCTCCTATAGCAGAATCTGAAGCATCTACTTCCACGATGAACGCCAGTTCCGGGTTGGGTTGAACCAATACAGGGGCTGTGGTGAACCTGGTCTTTAAAAAACAAAAGGATTCTTGTGCTTCAGGTGACCAAACAAATTCCTTTTTCGTTTTCCTGGTTAGTTGTGTAATTGGGGTGACTATTGTTGAAATTTTTTTGATAAAGCGTCTGTAAAAATTGGCAAAGCCTATGAAGCGTTGGACCTCTTTTAAGTTACTGGGGGCAGGCCAGTCCACTATTGCTCTAATTTTGTTGGGGTCCATGTGTAAGCCTTGGGGTGAAATTATGTAGCCGAGAAATTGGATTTCAGTTCGATGAAACTCACACTTTTCAAATTTGATATATAATTTATTTTTCCGAAGACGTTCCAAAACGAGTCTTACATGTTGCTGATGTTCTTCTGTTGAGTTAGAGAAGATCAGAATGTCATCCAGATAGATGACTACAAATTGGTCCAGGAGATCCCTAAAAATGTCGTTGGCCAGGTGTTGAAAGGTGGCTGGAGCGTTGCAAAGACCAAAAGGCATGACAAGGTATTCGAAGTGTCCGTACCGTGATCTAAATGCTGTCTTCCATTCATCTCCCGATCTGATACGGACCAAGTTATAGGCGCCTCGTAGGTCCAACTTTGAGAAAATTTTGGCATGACGTACTCTCTCCAATAATTCTGGGATTAGTGGTAGGGGGTAGCGATTCTTAATTGTGATTTTATTAAGTTCGCGGTAGTCAATGCATGGTCTTAGAGACCCATCCTTCTTTTTGACAAAGAATATGGGAGCCCCTGCTGGTGAGGAGGAGGGACGGATAAACCCTTTAGCCAGATTCTCTTCTATATATTCCTTGAGGGCCTTCAGTTCCGGACCTGCCAAGGGGTAGATATTCCCGAAGGGGATGGAAGCACCAGGGAGCAATTCTATGGGACAGTCATAGGGTCGATGTGGGGGAAGTTTGTCTGCCTTTTGTTTATTACCAACGTCCATAAAATCCTGATATATGAGGGGTAGTTCCATCACCTTATCATTCTGGGATGTGGCTTCCCCCCCTTGTTCTGACTGTTTTGTTGGCATAGCATCCTTCTCTGGAAACTTTATCTCTTTGGTCTCCCAGTTGATGTTAGGGTTCTGTGCCTGTAACCAGGGCAAGCCTAGGATAACAGGAAAATGAGGAGAGGAGATCAAAAGAAACAATAGAACTTTGTGATGTTGTGGTGTTATACAGATGTCGAGGGATTCTGTTTCTTGATCTACAGGGCCTGAATTTAAAGGGGTACCATCTACCGTTTCCATAATCATAGGTGAGAGTTTTTTTATGAATCTTTACCCCATGTCTCCTTGCAAAGGAATAGTCCATAAAATTGCCACCAGCCCCGGAATCCACCATCGCAGAGGTGGATATCCACTGGGAATTAATTGAAAATTTGATGGGGAGGAAACAATGAGAGTTTCTGTTATCCTTCTTAATACGAGGGGCCACTGAAGAGATGGAGCGGATGGTTGTTTCTTCCAATGATTCCGCTTCAGATGTCACAGAGTCTTCATCTGAGAGATCGGGGTCTGTAATGGCTGCCACCAGTTTTCGAGGACGTCTGGGACAATTAATCAGAAACTGGTCGGCTCTTCCACAATACAGACATAAGTTCTCTTGGAGTCTATGTTCCTTGCGATCAATATTTTCACGTTTTAAGATGGAGTCTATTTGCATTGGTTCGCTTTCTGGTTCCTTGTAGATTCTTTTTGGAACTTCTTTTGAAGTCTGGGCATATGAAGAAAGTGCCTGCTTTGTAGTATAGTTCAGTGTGGCCCATCTTTCTTGCCGTCGTTCAGTTAGTCGTGTATCAACTCGGATGCAGTGGTTGATAAAGGCATCAAGCTCTAAGGGGGCCTCTGCATGGGCCAGCTCGTCCTTTGGGGAACTACACAGTCCTTTCTTGAAAAAATATAATTTTGCTGCATCATTCCAGTTAGTGTCAACGGACCATCTTTTAAAGTCCATAGCATATTCCGTGACGGGACGTCTGCCCTGGCGCAAGGCTAGTAAGGCTGCCTCTGCTGTGGTACCTTGGTTAGGGTCACCGAACATCTGGCTCATGGCCCTAAGGAAATCCTCCAGATTGTTTAGTCGGGCATCCCCAGTTTCGATCAACGGACTCGCCCAGGCGATAGCCTTGTGTGTTAGTAGCATAATGATGCATAGCACTTTAGATTGATCAGTAGAAAACTGGGAGGAGTTTGTGTCAAAGTAGAGGCGACACTGATTGATAAACCCCCGGAATTTGTGCCGGTCTCCGCCAAATCGGAATGGAGGTAATTTAGGAGTGGATGTAGGAGATGGTGCAGGAGCTGCATTCTCCACCTGTGTTATGCGATCAGCTAGTGCTTGCACTGTATCACGGAGTTTGTGGATCGTTTGTCCATAAAACTGCATGCTGGGGCCGGTCTGGCCCTCAAAGGCATCGTATTTCTTCTTTATGGTTTGCAACTCCACGTGCATACTAGATACCGCAGTCTGCAACTGCTTAATACGGGTCTCTACAGATGCAGTCCCGGCGGAATCCATGGGGGCTGGAGTATTCTGTCACGATACTGGTGCAACAGAACTGGAATCCGATGGCCAGGACTTGGGAGCAGAGTATATATAATACGGATGTAGCAGAACCCACGTTGTTGTGCTCCGCACAGGTGAGGCAGAGTCTGTAGACGAGAACCGAGGTCAGGATAGCAGAAGTCAGGGCAGGCGGCAAGCTGGCAGGAAGGTAGACGAGCAGACGGTCAGGGCAGGCAGCAAGCAGGTACGAAGGTCCAAGTACAGTCCGGGTCAGCAACAGGAGGTAGCAGGGAGAACTGCTAGGGCACAGAACACACGGAGCAGTGAGTTCCAGCAAGCGGATTGCGGACTAAAAGCCAAACACAATACTCCAGCAAAGACAGGAAAGTCTGGCCAGTTTAAAAAGGAACAGGAACAGGAAGTGAGATGGCAACCAGGAAACACATAATCCACCATCTTGACTGAGGGCAAACTTGAGGGCAAAGTAAACTATATCAGGGTAGTTTCTGACAGGAACAGGAACAGGAAGTGAGATGGCAACCAGGAAACACATGATCCACCATCTTGACTGAGGGCAAACTTGAGGGCAAAGTAAACTATATCAGGGTGGTTTCTGACACAGGGACATCAAGGGCAAGATCTGTGGGTAGACGGAACATGAGGTAGTATGGAGTTGTCATGGTCTTACCTTCTCACTGTTCTCCTTCGTTTGACATGTGCTGGCGGCCATCTTGGTTTCTGGGTTTTTTGTAGCCTCCCACCCTGCGGCTTCTCCTTCCCACTGGGAGGAGCTGGATGCCTAGCTCATATATATAGGAGGTCTGTGGCTTCAGTTCCTTGCTTGGTCCTCCTGTGTTCACATGCTTCTAAGACTGCTGCTGCTTCTGGTTCCTGATCCTGGCCTTGTCTGACTACCCCGTTGGTTCCTGATCCTGGCTTCGTCTGACTACCCCGTTGGTTCCTGATCCTGGCTTCGTCTGACTACCCTTCTGGTTCCTGACCTCTGTCTACGTAGACCCTGCTTCGGTTTAGCCATCCGTTTGGACTTTTGCTTACAGCTTGATTTTCAATAAAGCCTTCTTATTTCCACTTATCTCTGGTTGTACGTCTGGTTCATGGTTCCATGACATTAGGACCAAGCCATGAATTCTGACGGTACTGGGCCATCCTCGCTACCTACGCTGGTTGCCAGACTTGATCAGCAGGATCACCTGTTGGGTCGGTTCGCTGTGGCGTTGCAAACCCTGCTTGAACGCACGGCTCATTTCGCTTCCGTTGCCGATGGGTCGGTTGTCGCTCCTGGGCCCGCTCCTACTGCCGCTCCGGTTGTTGCGCCAGAGTCTACCCCGACACCTGTTGCTGCGCCTGCGGTGTCTCGGGGTATGATCGGTTCTGCCCCCCTTCCACAGCGCTTTGGGGGAGAGCCTACTCAGTGCCGAGGTTTCCTTAACCAGGTGGGCATTTATTTCGAGTTGCTGCCACATGCCTTTCCTACTGAGAGATCAAAGGTGGGCTTCTTGATCTCGCTGCTCTCGGACAAGGCCTTGGCCTGGGCCAGTCCTTTATGGGAGAACAACAATCCGGTGGTTGCCGAGTTTTCCGGTTTTGTTGCTTCTCTTCGGAAGGTATTCGATGTGCCGGCTCGTGCTGCGTCTGCTGCGAAGCTCCTTATGTCCATCAGACAGGGTTCACGATCCGTAGCTGAATACGCCATTGAGTTTCGTACCCTGGCAGCAGAGGTGGGCTGGAATAATGAGGCTCTGGTCGTTGCTTTCTCTCATGGTCTCTCGGATGCCTTGAAGGATGAGGTTGCAGCTAAGGACCTACCAGTGGAGCTCGAGTCTCTTATTTCTTTCCTGATTTTGATTGACACCAGACTCAGGGAGAGACCTTCCTTTAAGGAGAGCCTGCGGAGGTCTTCTAACAGATTGGCGCCTACGTTTGCTGTCCCACCCGTGCCTCCCTCTCCTCCCACGCCTCCTGGGGATGACTTGTCTGGGGGTGAACCCATGCAGCTAGGGTTTGCTCGCCTGTCCGAGGGGGAGAGGGTGCTCCGGAGACGCGAGGGCCGATGCATGTACTGTGGTCTCGGTGGGCATTTTCGGTTGGCATGTCCGAACCGTCCGGGAAACGCTCGCACCTGAGATCCTGTCGGGGGCAGATCTTGGGTGGAGTCTGCTCGTCCCCGGTTTCCCGTGTTGACAAACCACTGATCACTGTTGTCCTCTCCTGGGTCGGGGGCTCGGTGACGACCCAGGCGTTAGTGGACTCTGGTGCTGGTGGTTTGTTCATTGATAGTGTGTTCGCTGCCGCCAATTCCATTCCTCTGCAGCCTCGAGGTTCCCCACTGGCTCTTGAGGCGATAGACGGCAGACCCCTTCTGCCGCCACACGTGACTCATGAGACCCTTCCAGTGGGGATAGCCATTGGTGCCGTTCACAGAGAGTCGGTCTGTCTCCAGGTGATTTCGTCCCCACACTACTCGGTGGTCTTGGGGTACGCCTGGCTCCAGAAGCATAATCCGACTTTCGATTGGAGATCGGCCGAGATCCTCTCGTGGTCACCGCAGTGTGGGGCTAGTTGCATCCATGGGCCTGTTAAGTTGCTGTGTACTTCCTCGGACTCTCTGTTGCCTCCTGAATACGAAGAGTACCGGGTTGTATTCGATAAGGTGCGCGCGGTTGCCCTACCTCCGCACCGCCCATACGATTGTGCCATAGAGTTACAATCTGGTGCCGTTCCTCCTCGTGGCAAAGTCTATCCACTGTCGGTAGCGGAGAATGAGGCCATGGAGGAGTACGTGAGGGAGGCGCTTTCACGCGGACACATTCGCAAATCCTCGTCCCCGGCAGGGGCTGGATTTTTCTTTGTGAAAAAGAAGGGCGGTGAGTTGAGGCCTTGCATCGATTACAGGGGTCTCAATCGCATCACGATCAAGAACGCTTACCAGATACCATTGATTTCCGAGCTGTTCGATCGCCTCAAAGGGGCCACGGTCTTTACCAAACTCGACCTGAGGGCGGCATATAACCTGGTAAGGATCAAGGCAGGCGATGAGTGGAAGACCGCGTTTAACACCAGGACCGGTCATTACGAATCCTTGGTTATGCCCTTTGGGTTGTGCAATGCGCCCGCAGTCTTCCAGGAATTCATCAACGATGTTTTCCGTGACCTGTTGCAGCAGTGTGTGGTGGTCTATTTGGATGACATCTTGGTATATTCTGAATCCATGGAGGCCCACATTATGGATGTCAGACGAGTGTTGCAACGGTTACGAGAGAACAGGCTGTTCGGTAAGCTTGAGAAATGCGAATTTCACCGATCCCAGGTAACCTTCTTAGGTTACATCATTTCCGCTGAGGGGTTCTCCATGGATCCTGAGAAGGTTTCGGCTGTCTTACAGTGGCCCCAGCCCAGTGGTCTCCGTGCCCTGCAGCGCTTTTTGGGCTTCGCCAATTATTATCGGAAGTTCATCAGGGACTTTTCTATGCTAGCCAAGCCTCTCACGGATCTGACCAGGAAGGGCAGTAATTTCCAGGTCTGGCCGCTCGAGGCCATCCGAGCTTTTGAGGCTCTAAAGTCCGCCTTTGTGTCGGCTCCGATTCTGTCGCATCCCAACCCTGGGTTGCCCTTTGTCCTCGAGGTGGACGCGTCTGAGACGGGAGTAGGCGCCCTCCTGTCTCAGCGTAGAACACCAGAGGGTCCTCTGCTTCCTTGTGGGTTTTACTCCCGGAAACTGTCTTCCGCGGAGTGCAACTATCAGATTGGTGACAGGGAGTTATTGGCCATCGTGCAGGCCCTTAAAGAATGGAGGCACTTGCTCGAGGGTTCAGTGGTTCCGGTTCTCATCCTGACGGACCACAAGAATCTGACCTACCTTTCTGAGGCCAAGAGATTGACACCACGTCAGGCCAGATGGGCTCTGTTCTTGTCACGTTTTAATTACGTGGTCTCCTACCTACCCGGTTCCAAGAACATCAGAGCGGATGCCTTATCACGGCAGTACTCCGAGTTGTCCGGGGAGGAGTCGATTCCGACTTCGGTCATACCTCCGAATCAGATCCTGGCCGCCATTCGCACCAGCCTGACCTCTCCCCTGGGTGAGCAGATTTTGGCAGCTCAATCTGGTGCTCCCTCTGGGAGACCCAACGGCAGGTGTTTTGTGCCTGAGGAGTTGCACACTCGGTTGTTGCGAACCTACCATAACTCCAAGGCCGCGGGGCATCCTGGAAAGAATCAGCTGTCCTGGGCTGTTTCACGTCTGTTCTGGTGGCCTTCTCTACGTTCCGACATCGCCGCATATGTAGCGGCATGCTCCGTTTGTGCCCAGAGTAAGTCCCCTCGGCACCTTCCGTTGGGCCTTTTACAACCCATAGCCACCGGGGAGCGCCCATGGTCACACCTGGGGATGGATTTCATTGTGGACCTCCCTGCATCCCGAGGCCATACGGTCATTCTCATGATTGTGGATCGGTTTTCCAAAATGTGCCACTGTGTTCCTCTCAAGAAGTTACCCTCTGCACAGGAGTTGGCCACGATTTTCGCCAGGGAGGTCTTCCGGTTGCACGGTTTGCCCAAGGAGATTGTGTCGGATCGGGGGAGTCAGTTTGTGTCCAGGTTCTGGCGCGCCTTTTGCTCCCAGTTGGGGATTCATCTCTCTTTCTCCTCGGCCTACCACCCTCAGTCCAATGGGGCCGCAGAACGATCCAATCAGGCCTTGGAGCAATTCCTTCGTTGCTATGTCTCCGATCACCAAGACAATTGGGTTGACCTCCTGCCTTGGGCTGAGTTTGCCAGGAACACGGCGGTGAACTCTTCCTCTGGGACGTCTCCCTTCATGGCCAATTATGGGTTCCAACCTGCCGTGTTACCGGAGGTATTCTCTCCCCAGGATATTCCGGCTGTGGAGGATCACCTTTCCGTCCTACGTGCTTCTTGGGTACAGATCCAGAGGTCCCTTGAGGTCTCTGCGCAGCGCCAGAGACTCCAGGCTGATCGCAGACGAGCGCCCGCTCCTTCCTACCAGGTCGGAGACCGTGTATGGTTGCCCACTCCCAAGCTGGCGCCTCGCTTTGTTGGTCCCTTCCGAGTGCTTCGCAGGGTAAACCCGGTAGCCTATGCCCTTGCGCTTCCTCCTGGCATGCGGATCTCCAACGTGTTTCATGTCTCCCTGTTGAAGCCATTGGTGTGTAATCGTTTCACTTCCTCGGTTCCTCGGCCCCGTCCGGTCCAAGTGGGCAATCATGAGGAATATGAGGTGAGCAATATCCTGGACTCACGCCTGGTCCGCGGTCGGTTGCAGTTTTTGGTCCATTGGCGTGGTTATGGTCCAGAGGAGCGTTCCTGGGTTCCCTCCGCAGATGTCCATGCTCCTGCTTTGCTCCGAGCCTTCCACGCACGCTTCCCTCAGAAACTGTTCCTTACTCCGCGGAGGAGGGGCCCTTGAGGGGGAGGTACTGTCATGGTCCTACCTTCTCACTGTTCTCCTTCGTTTGACATGTGCTGGCGGCCATCTTGGTTTCTGGGTTTCTTGTAGCCTCCCACCCTGCGGCTTCTCCTTCCCACTGGGAGGAGCTGGATGCCTAGCTCATATATATAGGAGGTCTGTGGCTTCAGTTCCTTGCTTGGTCCTCCTGTGTTCACATGCTTCTAAGGGTCCATTCACACGTCCTGTTTTTTTTCATCCTGAAAAACGGTCCGTTTTTTGCGGATCCGTTGTTCCTGAAAATGTTTCTGTATGTCATCCGTATGTCATCCGTTTTTTGCGGATCCGCAAAAAACGGGAACATGTATACATTTCAATAATCAAATAAAGTTGTTTGGATTTCTTTGAAAAAAAATTGAAAAAATAAATAAATAAAATAAAATAAAAATTTGTTATGTGTTTCCAGGAACGGAATCCGCAAAAAACGGATGACATACGGAATGAAATCCGAATGTCATCCGTTTTTTGCGGATCCATTGACTTTGTATTGTACCAGGATCCGATTTTTCAGGACAAGAATAGGACATGTTTTATATTTAAACGGACATGCGGAACGGAACAACGGAAACGGACAGCACACATTGTGCTGTCCGATTTTTTCCAGGACCCATTGAAAATGAATGGGTCCAGATCTGGTCCTGATCTGTTCCTGAAAAAACGGAACAGATCAGGAAAGAAAAAACGGACGTGTGAATGGACCCTAAGACTGCTGCTGCTTCTGGTTCCTGATCCTGGCCTCGTCTGACTACCCCGTTGGTTCCTGATCCTGGCTTCGTCTGACTACCCCGTTGGTTCCTGATCCTGGCTTCGTCTGACTACCCTTCTGGTTCCTGACCTCTGTCTACGTAGACCCTGCTTCGGTTTAGCCATCCGTTTCGACTTTTGCTTACAGCTTGATTTTCAATAAAGCCTTCTTATTTCCACTTATCTCTGGTTGTACGTCTGGTTCATGGTTCCATGACAGGAGTGTACCCAGTGGAGCAATGGGTTGTATTGTTGTACAGGTACACTAATTCAGGGACGAGTAACGGCCAATCAGACCTCTAGTGAGGCGACACAGCCTTGAGCATGTTGATCAGTGTCTGATTCATTTTTTCACACAGTCCGTTTCCCTGAGGGTGGTATGCAGTAGTTCTCAGTTTTTTGCAGTTGTACAAGGCACAAAGTTCATAGAATAACTGAGACTTGAATGCAGATCCCTGATCAGTGAGTATTTTGTCAGGACACCCATACGGCAGAATGAAGCTCTTGCACATGGCAGCAGCTGTGGTTTTTGCAGTTAACAGGTACAGCCACAACAAACTTGGTATAGTGGTCTATGATGGTCATAGGTGAGGACCTTTACTCACTATTGGATGAAGGGGGGCTCACTAATCATGTCTTTCTCCTTTCGCCATTGCACAGGTGGGACACTGTCGGCACCAGGTTTCAATGTCACTTCTCATGCCAATCCAGTAGAAACGTTGTCTGATGGTGGCTTCCGTTTTTTGGATTCCAAAGTGACCAGACCGGTTATGGTACATGTCCATCACCATCTTGGTATCTCTTCGAGGCACCACTATCTGGTGAAGGCGCTCACAGGTTACTGGATCAAGCGTTCTCCTGAGGAGTAGGTCTCTTTGTAGGAAGAGTAGTTTCCGTTGTCGCCAGAGGCGAACTAGCTCTGAGTCATCTCTCCGCCATCAGATTCTCTGCTCTCGGATTGTAGTTTAATCCAGAGCTATTTTTCAACTGGAGGTGAGGGGTCACAGGTCTGTGGAAAACAAGTGACTTTAGAGGTCGGGCGCCTAGTGTGTAGGGCCTCCTGTCGGGAAAATCGGGAGTAGAATATTGGCATCTCCACATCTTCCCATTAATCATCAGTAGAAATTGGTTCTTTCTGGGCAGGTAGCCTAGACAAAGCGTCGGCATTGTCATTAGCTTTCCCAGTTCGGTACTTAATGGTAAAGTTGAAGTTCGCCAGTCTAGAGGCCCATCTTTGTTCTAGAGCTCCCAGACGTGCAGTGTTCAAGTGAGCTAGTGGATTACTGTCGGTGTAGACCATGAAAGGTGTAGCAGCTAGGTAGTCCTTGAATTTCTCAGTGACAGCCCAGACCAAGGCTAGGAACTCCAGTTTGAACGAACTGTAGTTATGGTCATTCCACTCTGGCTCTCGTAAAGATCTGCTTGCATAGGCGATCACTCTTTCAGTTCCAGCTTGTGTCTGAGATAGAACAGCTCCCAAACCTTTCTTACTTGCATCAGTATAGAGGCAAAATTGTAGGCTGTAGTCAGGATAACCCAGGACGGGAGGTTCTGTAAGTTTTTCTTTCAACAGTTGGAAAGCAGCTTCTCTCTCTTCATTCCAGTCCACTGGTATCTTGGAATTCTGACATCCTTTAGGGTTACCTTTCACAAGCTCTTGTATAGGTTCCATAATCTGAGCAAAGTGCGGGATAAATCTACGATAGTAACTTGCAAATCCGAGGAAGCTTTTGACCTCTTTGACTGTTTTGGGAGCCAGCCAGCTTTGTACTGCTGCTATTTTTTCAGGGTCCGGTCTCACACCTTCTGCACTCACAACATGTCCCAGATATTTCACTTGGGGCTTCAGTAAGTGACACTTCAAAGGTTTCACTTTCAGTCCATGTTGAGTCAAAATCTGGAACACTTCCGCCAGGTGCTGTAAATGTTCCTCGTAGGTCTTAGAGTAGATTATCACATCATCCAGGTACAACAACACAGTCTCAAAGTTTTTGTGTCCAAGACATCTTTTCATGAGTCTCTGAAATGTCCCAGGGGCGTTGCATAGCCCGAATGGCATGTTGTTGAACTCAAACAGACCAATTGGGGTGACAAAAGCTGTTTTTTCTTTAATTTCTGGTGCCATGGGAACTTGCCAATAGCTACTGGTTAAATCCACAGTTGAAAAGTAGGCAGCGGATCCCAGAGCTGCCAGGGATTGTTCAATTCGTGGCAGGGGGTACACATCCTTGTGCGTAATGTTGTTGATCTTACTGTAGTCCAAACAAAAATGGATGGTTCCATCCTTCTTCTTTACCAGGACTAAGGGGGCAGCCCAGGGGCTCTGACTATCCTTGATGACATTAGCTGTCTTCATATCCTGAACCATCTTCTTCACTTGCTGGTACATGGCAGCAGGGATTGGTTGGTATCTCTCTTTGATTGGAGGATGAGTGCCGGTTGGAATGGTGTGCTGTATTAAGCAAGTCTGTCCAAAGTCTAGAGAATGTTTGCTGAAGACTTGATGGTGTTGTTTGACTAAGTCCAGCACACCGTTGAGTTGTTCGGCAAAGGTTGTGGTATCCCCGATGTGTAGTTCGGCCCACCAGAGCTGTTCTGACGGGTCTTTGGCTTCCTCCACTGTTTGGAGTGATTGTTGAGCTGCAGCAGTGGGATAATCTAGGATATCCTGCGGGCGGATGTGGTATAGGCAGGCCACTAGATAGTGCTTTTTTAATTTCACAGCTTCATCACCCAGATTGACTAAGCGTATAGGTACCTTTCCTTGGGACACGGTGACCACGCTCCTAGCGGCTAGGATGAGGGGAGGATCCTGAAGATGTATTGGCTCCATAAGGGCCTGATAATCTTGACTTTGGATACCGATGCAAGCCTTGCACCATCTCAGAGTCTCTGCTCCATGCTGGAGTTTGATAGGATAAGCATCCTTGATGCGGACATGGCAGATTTCACCCCGTTGATTGCTGAACTTTTGTTGGGCAGATAGCAATTGAATGGTCTGGTGTATAACCCATTGAGTTTCATGTGGTGTAGTCAGCAGGGTTTTCTTCAAGGCTTTTAGCACTTTAAGGTAGCAATTGCTGAGTACATTCATTCCCAGGACCACTGGGCAATTGTCATAATCTGGGACCTGAATCATAATTACTCCTTGACATGAGAGTTTAGTATCTTCAATCTGTAAGGTAGGTTCCCAATAACCTAGTATAGCCACTGGTTTGCCATTGGTAGCTATGATCTGGAGACAAGATTCAGGAGGTTGTATCAGTTGGGCTCCGTTTCGGCATGTGTCAAATGCTGCTTGGCGGATGGTAGTCACTTGAGATCCGGTATCAATTAAAGCAGAAAACTTCACTCCGTTGATGTCAACTTCCACCATGGGGCGGGCGCCCACATACCTTGGCATAAAGGCTGGATCTTTGGGACCTAATATTCTTCCTCCCAAGGGGCGGTCCTCAACCTCAGGGGATACCCGTTTAACTGACAGCAGTCCTTTGCAATGTGTCCATACCTCTGACAATGCAGGCATTGCTGTTCCCTGATGTTTTGATAACCAAGGTCTGGCAATCTACTGACTGGCTGATGTCGATATTCTTGTGGACCAGGCGTAGAGCGGTCTCTGTTTGCAAAAGTTCCTTTCCCCACCTTGGGTTGCTGTTCTAGTCGCTCTAGCTGTTTCCTCATCCTCTCCATATTCTCAGCTAAGAGGGAGACTTGAGCGGTCAGAGCTGCTACAGTATCTGGAATGGGTGCCTGAGCTCCGTGCTCAGCTATTTGGCTGTGAGTAGCAGGAGTTTTCAGGAGGTTCAGCTTGGTGACTTTCCCCTAGTCTAGCAAGTTCCTTAAAGTCCGAGAAAGGGGTATCTGGGTGCTGAGCTGAAAGCATCTTCAGCTGACGTTTGAGGGATTCAAGGACACCTTCAATAAATTGTTCCCTGAGGGTTTGGTCTTGCCCCTCTGTTTCAAAGGGATCAATCTGAATAACAGTTCGCAGTGCTTCCTGCAGGGACAGGGCAAAGTCTCTCAAGGTCTCCTTTGACTGCTGCCGCTTTCCAAAGAAGTGCATTTTTATTTATTTTTTACATATTTTTATTTATAATGCATCATCTTACATGGCATTGTCTTAGCATGTCACATAAAGGTAAGTAAAGTATACATTACATGTTTTCCTTTTTTTTGTAAAACAAATACATCAAGATAGCAAAATCGGTTCAGTGCATAAAATAAAAGCAACAGCAAAACTCCCCCCTCCCTAGCCCCCCACCCCACCCCGAAGGATGTCTGTTCCCACTTCCCCCTCTCTTATCATAACATCAAGCATATGTGTTTGACATGGACGATGACCCTGCATGGGATCCCCGGCTGTCTACACCCAGACTCGCTATACTCCCGGTTAGTACCGCCTTCGAGTACCACTCCGTATATCTGAAGGATGCCATCAGCTCATTGATCTCTCTCCGAATGTTTTTCAATAAAGGTTTGCCATTTGCGGAAAAAACTCTTTGTCTTCTTCTCCTTTTGGTGTTCAGTGTCAAATTTGTCTATATACATAAAATGAGACATCTGGGAAATAAGTTCACTAACTTGGGGGGTATTAGGCTTCAACCAATTATTTAGAATGCCACGGAGAGATACCAATAGGACCACATCAATTATCAACCTGGGCTTGGAGGCATCATCGAAAATATGAAAAAGTAATGCATTAGAACTGTGGACCAGCGATTCTCCCCAAGTGTCCCTAACCCAGCCAGCTACTGCTTTCCAGAATGTCTGAACAGAGCCACAATCCCACAAACAATGTAACAAATCTGCTCGTTCGGCCACACACTTTGGACACGCCGTCAAATAATTATTTTTAGGTAGTCGCCTTGAAACATTAAATGCATAAATCGCTGAATGTATGAGGCAGAAATGCGACTCCCTCCATTTTTGCTGGGTACTGCCTTACAAACTCTCGCCCATCCCATCAAAACCTCCTCTACTGGCAACGAGACTTGCAGTTTCCTCCCCCACTTCTTGAAGAGTCCGGCTCCCACTTTTTTTATCAACTGACTCTCTCATGACATGATATATTTGGGGAAATAGAGTACCTAGCTTCCCTGTGCACCAGTGAGAATGTCAGGGATTGGTTTGTACACTCACTAGATACATCCAGCAGCCTCTGTCTACAAAAATGAATAATTTGCTGATAAGCTATAAATTGGGAGTTGTTTAGGCCAAACTTCTCGCATAGTTCCGGGAACGTCAGGTATCTCTTCCCAGAAACATGGAGCATATCTAGAAATGTGTGAATTCCTCTGGCCCTCCAGGTGCTAGGGGGAATTCTGGGTGCTTCCAAAGTTCCATATTCCTGGAAGCCAGAAATGGTCTTTTGGCTAATTTGCGCACCTCTTTCCATGCGACAATAGTGTCCCTTAATATCAGTGAGTGCTTCAGGTGGGGTGGGAGTGTCTGCCTCCTGGTATGCAATAAATTCACCAGCGGCCATTCAGCAGTCAATTGTTGCTCCAATATGGGGTCTGAGCAAAAGTGTGTTTTATGTATCCAATCAAGGCAATGCCTAAATAGACAAGCTAAATTATAAATCCACATGTTTGGGATATTCAGACCTCCCTGGTGTCTGGGTAACATTAATTTGGACAAAGACACTCAGTTTTTTTTTCCGGACCACAAAAATGTTGAGAACATTGACTGGACACCCTTGACATCAGAGTGTTTCAAGAGCAGCGGCAATGTTTGCATGGGGTACAAGAGCTTCAGGAAGCAAATCATCTTAAAAAGATTACCTCTGCCCGTTAAAGACAACGGCAGATTTTTCCATCTCTCCAAGTCATTTCTAATTGCCTTAAACAACGCTGTATAGTTCAGGGTGTAGAGAGATTCAGGGGTCCTCCCTATTTTGATACCTAAGTATTTGATGTACGCATCAGCTACTACAATCTGACTACAAGACTCCGGCAGTTTAAGTTTAGACGCAGGCGTCCTCAATGTGAGTAACATACACTTGTCTATGTTTATCTTAAAGCCTGAGACTGGGCCAAATGAGGATAAGAGTTGCAGCACTTTCTCTAAGTCCGCACCTCCTGATTCCCAACTTTAATACCTTGAAAGATATCCCCCTCTTCTAACAACCTAACCAAGGGTTATAATGCTAAATTAAATAATAGCGGCGATAAGGGACATCCCTGACATGTTCCCCTTGCCAGCTGGAAGGGTGTTGATAAGAATCCTGGTGTCGAGATTCTAGCTCTGGGGTCACAATACAGTGCTGAGATGAAGACTCTAAAGGGGCCAAGGATCTGCATCCTATCCAACACCCTGTTCAACTAATCCCATCTCACATTATCAAATACCTTTTCCGCATCAAATGCAACCAAAGAGGGCTCAATAGTTCTATCCGATTTCCATCGTACTGCATCTAGTACCGTGCTAATTTTAGATCAACATTGATAAGTGAGATGGGACGGTATGAAGAAGGAAGCATAGCGTCTCTCCCAGGCTTGGGAATGAATTTAACATAAGCTACATTGTCTGACGACGACAAGGGAAATCCCGTGAGGACACCATTAAAGACTTTCGTGAGGGGTTCTGTTATCTCTCTGCCTAGCAACTTATAAAACTCTATTGAATTCCCATCTGGGCCTGGAGCTTTGTGCAATTTCAAGTTTTTTATAGCCCCTATAACTTCCGACTCAGTGATCGGTGTGTTTAAGGTCTCTAGCTGGGCCTGTGATGGCAATGGCAGATAAGTGCACTTCAGAAAAAACTCGGACATAGGGTCGGCCGGACCAGGATCCTCATATAATTTTGCATAGAAATCGCGCAAGACAGATACTATTTTCTCAGGGTTCGTATGTACCCCGCCCCGGGGATCAGCAATGGACGTTATGTGATGTTGTCTTTTATAATTCTTTACTAGCGACGCCAAGAGTCTACCCGCTTTATTACCCTCTCTAAAAAATTTGGCCTTAGAACTCGACATATCCATCTTCGCCTTTCTCTCATACCACAACTCATAGTTGACCCTGCCATCCCTCCATTTTAGTCTAGACTGTTCTGTTGGCGCAGTGAGATACTCGGTATAGGCCGATCCGAGTAGTTTACTATAATTCAGCAGTGCCGACGCCACCTTCCTCTTCAACCCCCCTGTGTAAGCCATTATGCGTCCTCTCAACACCGCCTTCGCTGTATCCCAATAAACGGATGGTGAATCTTGATATGAGCTGTTGTCACCCTTGTACTCCCAATACCAACCCCTAAGAAAGTCAGCAAAGTTCTCATCCTGATATAAGAATGATGGGAAGCGCCATATAATATCAGAGCCTCTGGGCTGCTTCTCTGCTATATTTATGGAGATGGGGGCATGATCAGAAATGATTAGATCGTGGATTCTGGTGTCTGAGATCCTGTTTGTCAGGTTACCAGAAACCAGAAGATAGTCAATTCTCGACCATGAGTCATGGGGGTTTGAGTAAAATGTGTATTCCCTACTGTCGGGGTTCAGAAGTCGCCAGGAGTCTATCAATGCCGTGTCCTCCATAAAATTTGCCAGGGCCCCTTCAGCAGCAGGGGGTCGCTCACCAGGTTTCCGTAAGGGTTTCCTGTCCTCCCTCGAGGAGACCACGGCATTGAGGTCTCCCCCCACCAGTTTGTTGGCCGACGCGTCCTTGACAATGAACCCGACTTAGTCAGTAAAGAAAGGCCTATTATCTCCGTTGGGGCCATAGACATTATAGATCTGAAACTCATCCATCCCCAGAGAGATTCTCGCTGCGCACCATACCCTCGTCATCACTTGACTGATCCAGGATCGTACATGACAAATTCTTGTGGAACAAAATCATCACTCCTGCTTTGCGGTTAACCGCTGCGGAACCCATCACAGTGCCCACCCACGTCTTCCTCATCCTGGCATAGTCCTCCTCTACCAAATGGGTCTCCTGTAAGAGGGCTATGTCAGCACAAAGATTTTTCAGGTGCCGAAGTATCTTATTGCGCTTCTGAGGAGAGAGCAACCCTTTAACGTTCCAGGAAACTACTCTCATGGAGGATTCCACTGGGCGTTAAAGCGGAGTAGAAAGCGAGGATAGGCAGACATCCTAGCATTGAGTGGAACCGTAATACTTCCCATAATCCCTCCAAAACAACAATGAAAACAACAGCAATGAACAAAAAACATTAGGGCGCTAGGCCCTGAAGGTGACCTTAAAGGCCACAATTGGTTTCTTGGAGCCTTCACTTTTTTCCCCATGTGAGAGTGAGCGATTAGGGTGTTATGATGGCTCCACTCCCCAACTCTCCTGCCCTTTAAAACACAACTCTAACTGCAACCTAGCAGAGCATGTAAACCTTGAAAGTTTGGCACATCATGCCTTACCAGTCGGACCAACCTCTCGGACCCGGGAAACTGTGGCAGTTATTTCTGGTGAAAGCGTATTGGGGTGTATTTCAGTAAAATAAGAAAAAAAATATACGCACTGCGCTATTTAATTGTTTTCTGGTTAAAGTGTATAGTGGCCTATTTTATTCCAATAAAAAATATATATTCTCAGGTCACTTCTGCAGTTATTTCTGGTGAAAGCGTATAGGGGCCTATTTAATTAAAAGAAGAAAAATATATATGCTCTTCACTGTTGCAGTTATTTCTGTTAAAAGCGTATCGGGGCGTATTACAGTAAAAAAAAAAATATATATACGCATTTCACTGGTGCACTTATTTGTGGCAAAAGCGTTCAGTGGCCAATTTCAGTACAAAAAGAAAAATATATTTTCAGTTCACGTCGGCGGATATATGTGTTGAAAGCATGGCTGGGAGTCAGCAGAGTGGCAGCAGTGGGAGGTCAGGAGCCAAACGTGCCCAGGGTTGAGCACCTGCTTCGCAACAGCCAACCTGCCTGGGAAGTAGTAGTGCAGGGGTTCACGGAAGTAGCGGCTGTAGCAGTCAGTCAGTGCGGCGGTTATATGTGTTATTTTGTATTTCAGTACAAAAATAAAAATACATTCTCAGTTCAAGTCGGCAGCGGTTAGATGTGTTAAATGCATTTAGTGGCCTATTTCAGTACAAACAGAAAAATGCATTCTCAGTTCGCGGCGCTTAGATGTGTTGAATGCATTTAGTGGTCGATTTCATTACAAACAGAATGCATTCTCAGTTTATGTCGACGGCGGTTAGATGTGTTGAAAGCATTTAGTCGCCTATTTCAGTACAAACAGGAAAATACATTCCCAGTTCACGTCGGCGGCGGTTAGATGTGTTGAATGCATTTAGTGGTCTATTTCATTACAAACAGAAAAATGCATTCTCAGTTTATGTCAACGGCGGTTAGATGTGTTGAAAGTGTTTAGTCGCCTATTTCAGTACAAACAGGAAAATACATTCCCAGTTCACGTCGGCGGCTGTTAGATGTGTTGAAAGCGTTTAGTGGCCTATTTCAGTAGAAACAGAAAAATACATTCTCAGTTCACGTCAGTGGCTGTTAGATGTGTTGAAAGCGTTTAGCAGCCTTTTTCAGTACAAACAGAAAAATATATTCTCAGTTCACATCGGCAGCGGTTAGATGTGTTGAAAGCGTTTAGTGGCCTTTTTCAGTGCAAAAAGAAAAATGCATTCTCAGTTCTCATCGCTGGCGGTTATATGTGTTGAAAACGTTTAGTGGCCTATTTCAGTACAAACAGAAAAATGCATTCGCAGTTCACGTTGGCGGCTGTTAGATGTGTTGAAAGCGTTTAGTGGCCTATTTCAGTACAAACAGAAAAATACATTCTCAGTTCACGTTAGCGGTTATATGTGTTGAAAGCATGGCTGGGATTTAGCAGGGTTGCAGCAGTGGGAGGTCGGGAGCCAAACATGCCCGGGGTAGAGCACCTGCTTCACAGCAGCCTACCTACCCGGGAAGCAGCAGAGGTTTATGGAAGTAGCGGCAGCAGTTGAATTCTTTATTGAAGTATTTTGGTTGAAAAACTAAATTTATTCAGTGGCCAGCGCTGCGGTTATATGCGGTTAAATCTCCATGATGTCTCCATGATAAATCTGCAGTGTGGGGGCCCCATGTGGTTTCTACACTCTTTCAAAATAATCCTTTAGCGGAGCAAATAGCCGGATGACCAGGATGCTCCATGACCTTCCCAGGAGCTGCTGTCGGGAGCAGCGGTTCATCATTTCTGAGACGTCGGTATAGTGCGGGGGGAAATTCAAAGACCCTTTCCATCTAATGCTATTAGTTGGCATACCCAATCAAACCTAATTTTTCCAGAAAAAATTGGCGAACTGGCAAATCTATTTTTTTAAAGATTTGCTCTTCTTTAGTCTTTAGCCCCCTTCCTTCCCCATAATGTGACTTCCTCTGTACAGGAGTATGAGGGAAATATATTGGTACAACAAATGCCATGCAAAAATAGTATTAAAATATGCAGCAGACACAGGAAATGTATTCAGGTAAAAGTATGTCATGGGACAAAAACACCAGCCAATGAGAGATATAATGGCAGAACAGGAGCATGCTGCGGTTTAAAACAATATATATTATGTTGACCCAAAACATGCACCTGTAAGGTAAAAAAAACCACCATTAAAAAACATAAAAAACACTTGTTTGTCTGTGCATGAAAGACACTGCAAAATGCTAGAGAATAACACACAACAAAATCACAAAACAGTTTTTTTTTTGTCAATGAAGTGGATAGGAAGGAAATAAATAAAGGAAGAGCTTATTATATTTCTGCATTTGGCTAAAAAAAAATACATCTTAAAACTTTGGTCTTTAAAAACCTGTGTGGAATCATCCCTTGATGTATGGAATGAATCACTTTTTGCAACAAATCTGCTGCACATCTTTGTGAATTATTCACATTAGCACTCTTGTCACCATGCATTGTATATTTACCTGTTTTTTTCAATCTCTAGGCTATCTAGAACCCTGGAATCTTCCTAGCCATGGAATTTATCCATTTATACAGAGTCTGATTTGCAATGCTGGTTCACGATGTAGGGACATAAAATTCATGTCGAAGGATCAAAATTCTTCATGGTAAGCTTCATAGAGTAGACCATTCTTGTTATGCAAATTATTTTAACACCTGAAAACCTGCATCTACTTACTAACAGTACAGGGAGTGCAGAATCATTAGGCAAGTTGTATTTTCGAGGATTAATTTTATTATTGAACAACAACCATGTTCTCAATGAACCCAAAAAACTCATTAATATCAAAGCTGAATATTTTTGGAAGTAGTTTTTAGTTTGTTTTTAGTTTTAGCTATTTTAGGGGGATATTTGTGTCTGCAGGTGACTATTACTGTACATAATTATTAGGCAACTTAACAAAAAACAAATATATACCCATTTCAATTATTTATTTTTACCAGTGAAACCAATATAACATCTAAACATTCACAAATATACATTTCTGACATTCAAAAACAAAACAAAAACAAATCAGTGACCAATATAGCCACCTTTCTTTGCAAGGACACTCAAAAGCCTGCCATCCATGGATTCTGTCAGTGTTTTGATCTGTTCACCATCAACATTGCGTGCAGCAGCAACCACAGCCTCCCAGACACTGTTCAGAGAGGTGTACTGTTTTCCCTCCTTGTAAATCTCACATTTGATGATGGACCACAGGTTCTCAATGGGGTTCAGATCAGATGAACAAGGAGGCCATGTCATTAGATTTTCTTCTTTTATACCCTTTCTTGCCAGCCACGTTGTGGAGTACTTGGACGCGTGTGATGGAGCATTGTCCTGCATGAAAATCATGTTTTTCTTACCTTGCAGACTTCTTCCTGTACCACTGCTTGAAGAAGGTGTCTTCCAGAAACTGGCAGTAGGACTGGGAGTTGAGCTTGACTCCATCCTCAACCGAAAAAGGCCCCACAAGCTCATTTTAAAGATACCAGCCCAAACCAGTACTCCACCTCCACCTTGCCGGCGTCCGAGTCGGACTGGAGCTCTCTGCCCTTTACCAATCCAGCCATCTGGCCCATCAAGACTCACTCTCATTTCATCAGTCCATAAAACCTTAGAAAAATCAGTCTTGAGATATTTCTTGGCCCAGTCTTGACGTTTCAGCTTGTGTGTCTTGTTCAGTGGTGGTCGTCTTTCAGCCTTTCTTACCTTGGCCATGTCTCTGAGTATTGCACACCTTGTGCTTTTGGGCACTCCAGTGATGTTGCAGCTCTGAAATATGGCCAAACTGGTGGCAAGTGGCATCTTGGCAGCTTAACGCTTGACTTTTCTCAGTTCATGGGCAGTTATTTTGCGCCTTGGTTTTTCCACACGCTTCTTGCGACCCTGTTGACTATTTTGAATGAAACGCTTGATTGTTCGATGATCACGCTTCAGAAGCTTTGCAATTTTAAGAGTGCTGCATCCCTCTGCAAGATATCTCACTATTTTTGACTTTTCTGAGCCTGTCAAGTCCTTCTTTTGACCCATTTTGCCAAAGGAAAGGAAGTTGCCTAATAATTATGCACACCTGATATAGGGTGTTGATGTCATTAGACCACACCCCTTCTCATTACAGAGATGCACATCACCTAATATGCTTAATTGGTAGTAGGCTTTCGAGCCTATACAGCTTGGAGTAAGACAACATGCATAAAGAGGATGATGTGGTCAAAATACTCATTTGCCTAATAATTCTGCACGTAGTGTAGTTTTCCCTTTATTGGTTTTACTTTTATTGGTTTATTTACTGAGGAGCATACAATTTACAGACTTTATTTTATATACTAGTCCTGCCTACAGTTAAGGCTCCATGCATATTTGAGTTAAGGGCTTAGTTTAGCTTTTCTGCACTGAACTCTGACAGATCTAATTGAGCTGCATGCAGCCCTATTCTTCACATGAAAATGATAGACACCATGATTGAACCCTGAAGATCTCCACCATAACTCAATGGTTCAGTCAGGAAAAGTTAGTAGTATCCATCATATGAAGAATCTGGCAGAGTGTTGTGGCTTTTGTTATAAAAAGTAATGCTACAGATGAGAGCAGAGCCTAAAACTGTTAATTTATTTTATGTTCCGATAAATACAATATAACAATTATTATTTGAGCTATAATAATGTAAATATAAGGAAGGCTACTTTCACACTTGTGGCAGAGTGATCCGGCAAGCAGTTCCGTCACCGGATCTGGCTGCTGGATCCAGCAAAACGTATGCCAGCTAATGGAATTAGTAATGCCTGATCAG
This sequence comes from Bufo gargarizans, assembly GCF_014858855.1. NCBI lineage: Eukaryota > Metazoa > Chordata > Amphibia > Anura > Bufonidae > Bufo > Bufo gargarizans. The sequence goes on from NC_058084.1 coordinate 224,418,874, forward strand.
TCAAAAAAATGCATTGAAATGCTGGATCCGTCTTTCCGGTGTCACCCGGCAAAACGGATCCTACATTAATTTTTTTCACCTTTTTTTTGGTCTGCGCATGCGCAGACCGGAAGGATGGATCTGGCATTCCAATATTTTGAATGCCGGATCCAGCACTAATACATTCCTATGGAAAAAATGATCCGGCATTCAGTCAAGTCCCGTTTTTTTTTCGCCGGAGATAAAACCGTAGCATGCTACGGTTTTCTCTTTTGTCTGATCAGTCAAAATGACTGAACGGAAGACATCCTTATGCATCCTAAATGGATTACTCTCCATTTTCATAGAACTCAGTGCCAGAAAAGAAAAATGCTAGTGTGAAAGTACCCTAACTAGTATTAGTCATTATAATGCTTTGTGTCTCTTTGTTTATAATGTTCTTGTTCAGTTTTTGTCATACAGCTCTATGTACATGTAACTGGTTTGCAAACTATGGGGCACATTTATTAAGACCAGCGTTTAAAGCCCTAAGCCGGCCATGGATCTGCCAAAGTTTTCAAGAGGCACATGCCTCTCCATAACTTCGGCACATTCAGCAGTAGTTCTAATTGTAACTTTAATGTCTTACATTTAGACCTTTTTCTACAACTGAAACAGATATAGAAAATGGTAAATGAGACTGGCCTGCCGGCCTGTCCTCTTCCCCGCCCACACCACGCCCACGTCTTTAGACCTGGCGTGAGCTGTGCGAAGTTGCAGACTGTGGCACAACTAGCTGTTGTGCTGCAATTATTGCCTGAAATGTGCCTACTTTAGGCATATTTCAGAATGATAACCCTCTATCTGTTTTAAAAACTATTCTTTTCTTTCACTTGTCATATTCCTTTTCCTCTATGGCCACATTTATTGCTTTATGCCCAGGTTTTCAAATATACCTGTCATCAACTTTATACTGCCCTCAAAGAGGAGTCATGAGCTGCCTGAAAAGACTATACACTGATAACCGACAGTTTTCTCCTAGGGATGAAAACTGTTCAATCATAGGCAGGTGGGTGGGGAGAGTGAGACCTCATAAATAACTGTGACTCTTCTCAGGCAGCCTTGACTCTTCTCCACCACAGACTACGAAAATTATATGACAAGTTCTTGGCAACCACCTAATATTAGCTCTTTAATGACAGACCAGTTAAATTGAGTGTCTGCCACTACTTTATGCTGCTGTCAATGAGGACAGAATAACGAAGTATTCTGCATCTCAGTTATATCTACCTATTCATCAACTTCGCTAATTCTAGCAATCATATAGGACAGTTTACTATAGAGACAGATAAGTATAATTCGCTATGCGATTATATGACTGCTTTTTTTTTATATAAATAGAATAATTATAATACCTGATAATTATTATAATCTATTTATATAAAAAAGCAAAGTAATATAATCGCATAGCGAATTATACTTATCTGTCTCTATAGTAAACTGTCCTATATGATTGCTAGAATTAGCGAAGTTGATGAATAGGTAGATATAACTGAGATGCAGAATACTTCGTTATCTTCGTTTTGTGGAATATAACGAATATATTCGTATATTCGTTTTGTGGAATATAACGAATATATTCGTCATATTCGCTAATTCTACCATTGAAGCCAACCATAGTAAAAAAAAAAAAAAAAAAAAAAAAAAAAAATCGCAAATGCGATTAATATAACACGAAATAATCGCATTTGCGATTTTAACTTAGTAATGCTATATTCCATGCTCATGGGAACGTCTCCATATACTAGAATGTACTGTCGGATTTGAGAATTACGTTGAAATCGCAAATGCGATTATTTCGTGTTATATTAATCGCAATTGCGATTTCAACGTAATTCTCAAATCCGACAGTACATTCTAGTATATGGAGACGTTCCCATGGAGATGGGGACGCTCCATGAGCACGGAAGGCGGCAGAAGCGGCAACGGGCACTGACTGGAGCAGCCAGGAAGCCAGGAATCCAAAGGACAGGTAAGAACAACTTTAGGGAAGTGGGAAAGGAAAAAATATAACAATTAAAAAAAAAAAAAAAAAAAAAAAAAAAGAATATTCGAAATTGCGAATTTATAGCACTATATTCGAAATATTCGCGAATTAGCGAAGTGCCGATATTCGCGAAAAAAATTCGCGATTCGAATATTCGCGCTCAACACTAGTCCTTATACCTGACCAGCAACAGGTTTCCACTGGTAAGTGCACAGGTCTCACCCCTGGGGATAGGTACCTGGAGGGGGTGGGCAGGGAGGCCGCGTAGATTTTTCCGCGCGGTCCCACAAGCGAATGTGAATCTGGCGGCAAGGGACCTGAACGAGGGAATGCTGGTATAAAAGTTATCCACGTACAAGTGGTAACCGTTATCCAGCAGTGGGTACATAAGGTCCCACACGAGTTTCCCGCTAACACCCAGAGTGGGGGGACATTCTGGGGGTTGAATACGGGAATCTGGCCCCTCGTACACACAAAATTTGTAAGTGTACCCTGAGGTACTCTCACAAATTTTGTATAGCTTCACGCCATACCTCGCCCGCTTTGTGGGAATATATTGGCGGAAACTGAGTCTCCCCTTGAACGCAACGAGAGACTCATCAACCGCGACCTCCCTTCCAGGTACGTAGGCCGGTCATAGACAGGATCACCTCGGGGTGGACATGCTGCATTAACGGAATAATGCAGACATTTCCGGATGGCCTCAAACCGGGGACGTGTCATGGCTATACTGTACAGTGGGAGGGGGGGGGGCTGGTAGGGGGGGGCAAGTGGCAGGGGGGGGGTCTGGGGTCTGATAGATGTATCAAAGAAAGTTTTGTGTAAAAGTTTTTTTTTTTTCCTAACTAACTTTTCCCTTCTTTCTCTTCCTAATGGTGCCTGTCCCTCACTGACCCTAACCTACCTGGGTGGCGATGGGTGCAGGAGGGTGATGGATTACGATTAGGGAGACGCAGGAGCTGGTGCTGAACGGTGCTGCACGGTCAGGGTGCTGGACAGGAAGAGGAGGGGAGAGAGGAGCGCAGGAAGTTTGAATCTCGCGCCTCTCTCCCCTGCACCAATCAGCACCCTCGACAGCAGTGTTCAGCACCAGGGCCAGCACCGCCTCTGCAAATCTTCGCACTGCGATTGGTGGTGTGTAATCACGCCACCGATCGCAGTCTTTTTCCGGTTCATCGGGTCACAGGACACCCGAATGGACAGGAAACGCAGAAAACTGCAGGTCTGAATTGACCTGCGGTTTTCTGCGATCGTCGATACGGGGGGGGGGGGGGGGGGGTCAAATGACCCCCCCTGTGTTGTTACGGGATGCCGGCTGAATGATTTCAGCCGGCATCCCGTTCCGATTAACCTAGTGTGTTGTGAAAAAGGGGTTGGAAAGGGCAAAAATAACAAATGGTAAGTATTAATCTTACCGAGACCCCGCTCCCTGGCCCTTTCCTCTTCTTAGGTTCAACATGCTGGGAACTAAAATATTTCTTTAATATAGTTTTTGTATAAAGTGATATATCATAATCATAAAAAAAATATTATATGTTAAATTTATGTTTAGTTCCTTGTCCTTGTTATAGGAATTTTGCCGATGACTTATTGGCAATAGATTTTGCCTTTCTTAAAGACGTACAAGAGCTTTCAGAAGATTTTGTGTTTTAAATACCACTGAACAAATGGTCAGCCTATATCAACTATGGGAAGAATTATTCAATTCCAAAAGCAAGTTCTCAAAATGACTGCCTATGTATATAGTTTAAAGCATAACTGTAATCTCAATATTGTGACAGTGTTACATCAAGCGGGGGAAGAAGTATAATTCTGGAGTAGTTCCAGACAAGATCCCCATAGCAGTCACATGCTGTACCTTAGTGATATTTGTAAAGAGACGACGGTGGGCAGCCATTTACTTGAATGATATTCCATGTAGAACAAAGTTGGCTCACAACTAGTGTTAAGCGAGCACCAAAGTGCTTGTGTGCTCTGGCTGAACACATTGGTATGCTCATGTGTTCTACCGAGCACCTGAGAACAATGGAAGTCAATGGGAGAACCCCAGGCTTGGTAATTCCTCCCTATGGAAGAGAAGAGGGTGTCTGGTTCTTAAAAAAAGGTTAGAAATTGATGAAAACCCCATCAAAATGGTTTGGAAACAGCATTAAGAGGATAGCTGGATGCGTATTAGACTCCTATTATGTACGACATACAATAGACAACCACACAAAGGCTATATGCCATAAGCTAGGTATGTGCAAGCTGTCAATCTATCCATGAGACAGATAATAGCCAGCATACCTTTCAATGGCAGCCTTGTGCACTATGAGATATTCTAAACCAGCTCTGATCTGACTGAGAACCAGTAAACCTCAAAGTTATTTTGCATCTGTTGGATGGCTTAGGTGGACCTGCACACCTAGATCAATATCATTAGGACGACAAAAAGTTTTCTATTAGTCCTAACATAATATTCAATAACCTTTCTATACAGTTTTGTCATGTAAAAACTCATTTGAATAAACATGGGCTTATGGGAAAGACATGCAAATGAGCAGAATCTGCCTTGTTTTTCAGCTGTCATAAGACTATGAAACCAATAGATGGCACTATTGAGTTATGAACAGCACCATCTATTGGTTTCACAGTCTTATAACAAAAATATTAGACTATGAGTCTTATGACAAGCTTATTAGTGTAACCTTTTGCATGAAAAATTTGCAATAAAAATTTGCAACTAAAATTTTTGCGATCTTTACTGAGTTATTACCCAACTTTCCCAGTGTCAGATTTTATGACCGAGTTATTACCAAGCTTTCCCAGTGTCAGATTTTATCACTGAGTTATTACCAAGCTTTCCCAGTGTCAGATTTTATCACTGAGTTATTACCCAGCTTTCCCTGTGTCAGATTTTATCACTGAGTTATTATCCAGCTTTCCCAGTGTCAGATATCATCCTAGTGTAGATCGCGAATATTCTAATTGCAAATTTTTATTGCGAATTTTCCATGCAAAAGGCTACACTAATAAGCTTGTCATAAGACTCATAGTCTAATATTCTTGTCATAAGACTGTGAAACCAATAGAGGGCGCTGTTCATAACTCAATAGTGCCATCTATTGGTTTTCATAGTCTTATGACAGCCGAAAAAACAAGGCAGATTCTGCTCATTTGCATGTCTTTCCCATAAGTCCATGTTTATGCAAATGGGATGTATTGGATAATACTGACAGCATTATGTCAGTGTATACAGTGGGATGCGAAAGTTTGGGCAACCTTGTTAATCGTCATGATTTTCCTGTATAAATCGTTGGTTGTTACTATAAAAAATGTCAGTTAAATATATCATATAGGAGACACACACAGTGATATTAAGAAGTGAAATTACGTTTATTGGATTTACAGAAAGTGTGCTATAATCGTTTAAACAAAATTAGGCAGGTGCATAAATTTGGGCACTGTTGTCATTTTATTGATTCCAAAACCTTTAGAACTAATTATTGGAACTCAAATTGGCTTGGTAACCTCAGTGACCCCTGACCTACATACACAGGTGAATCCAATTATGAGAAAGAGTATTTAAGGGGGTCAATTGTAAGTTTCCCTCCTCTTTTAATTTTCTCTGAAGAGTAGCAACATGGGGGTCTCAAAACAACTCTCAAATGACCTGAAGACAAAGATTGTTCACCATCATGGTTTAGGGGAAGGATACAGAAAGCCGTCTCAGAGATTGCAGCTGTCTGTCTCCACAGTTAGGAACATATTGAGGAAATGGAAGACCACAGGCTCAGTTCAAGTTAAGGCTCGAAGTGGCAGACCAAGAAAAATCTCGGATAGACAGAAGCGACGAATGGTGAGAGCAGTCAGAATCAACCCACAGACCAGCACCGAAGACCTACAACATCATCTTGCTGCAGATGGAGTCACTGTGCATCATTCAACCATTCTGCGCACTTTACACAAGATGCTGCTGTATGCGAGAGTGATGCAGAGGAAGCCTTTTCTCCGCCCACAGCACAAAAAGTGCCGCTTGAGGTGGGCTAAAGCTCATTTGGACAAGCCAGATTCATTTTGGAATAAGGTGCTGTGGACTGATGAAACTAAAATTGAGTTATTTGGCCATAACAAGGGGCGTTATGCATGGAGGAAAAATAACACAGCATTCCAAGAAAAACACCTGCTACCTACAGTAAAATATGGTGGTGGTTCCATCATGCTGTGGGGCTGTGTGGCCAGTGCAGGGACTGGGAATCTTGTCAAAGTTGAGGGACGCATGGATTCCACTCAGTATCAGCGGATTGTGGAGACCAATGTCCAGGAATCAGTGACAAAGCTGAAGCTGTGCAGGGGCTGGATCTTTCAACAAGACAACGACCCTAAACACTGCTCAAAATCCACTAAGGCATTTATGCAGAGGGACAAGTACAATGTTCTGGAATGGCCATCTCAGTCCCCAGACCTGAATGTAATTGAAAATCTGTGGTGTGACTTAAAGAGAGCTGTCCATGCTCGGAAGCCATCAAACCTGAATGAACGAAACATGTTTTGTAAAGAGGAATGGTCCAAAATACCTTCAACCAGAATCCAGACTCTCATTGGAACCTACAGGAAGCGTTTAGAGGCTGTAATTTCTGCAAAAGGAGGATCTACTAAATATTGATTTCATTTCTTTTTTGTGGTGCCCAAATTTATGCACCTGCCTAATTTTGTTTAAAACGATTATAGCACACTTTCTGCAAATCCAATAAACTTCATTTCACTTCTCAAATATCACTGTGTGTGTCTCCTATATGATATATTTAACTGACATTTTTTATCGTAACAACCAACGATTTATACAGGAAAATCATGACGATTAACAAGGTTGCCCAAACTTTCGCATCCCACTGTACATTCCAGACCTCAATATAATGCTATGAGATCCCAGAAATGCTGAAAATTCATGACAGGAGCTGCTAAATACTCCAGAGTATGGAACTCGCTCATCTGAAAGGGACCTTAATCAATGAAAATAAGCAAAAGGATCTCTGGATTGCTGGGGACCCACAGCAATCCAACATTTATCACCTATTCTGTGAAAAGGTGATAAATACTTTTCATGGGATAACCCCTTTAATCTGATTTGCATTTATTTCCAGCAGTAGATATGTAGAAAGTAATGGACATATAATTAGTTTCAATACCTAGAACAATACCACATTTTATGTATTACCTGTTTTATCTTCCAGATACTTCAGATACTGAGCACTCAATTGTAAGTACCAGATTTTCACAAGGGGTTGGCCACTTCCTGGAAACTGTTGACCAATGTGTTTATTAGATGACTATATGGTAGTTACTATAATAGGGGCACATTTATTAAGACTTAATTAAGTCTTAATAAACACCTAAGCTGGTGTTGGTTCTCTCCATAACTTCGGTGGATCCTCCGCCAGTTCTAAATGTAAGACAGCTTGCTTGCTGTCTTACACTTAGACCTTTTTCTACACCTAAACCAGGCATAGAAAAGCCCACCTTTTTAGACCTGGCGTGAGCAGGGAAAAGTTGTAGATTGTTGCGTAACCGTTGCACCGCAATGTGTGTCTGAAATACAATTAATATAGGTGTATTTCTGTATGATAAATGACCCTCATAGTTGTTGAAATTCTGTGTCATTTTCTGTATTTCATAAGATATGTCGTCTTGTCGGCCAAGTCTTTTGTGATGTCCACACAAAGGTCCTGTCTAGAGGTGAACGAAGTTTTGGAAAATTTGATTCAACAGCTTCCCCGAAGTTTGACAATTCGATTTGTTGCAAATTAATTTGTCACAAATTGCCATGTTTAAACACCATTCAGTATATTAATTGATGGGACCGTTTTTTAATGGCCATTAACAGCCATTAAAAATGGTAATACGCTAGTGCAATATGGCCTTTTGAGTTTTAAAAAATCATTCACCTCATCCACTTGCTCGCTAAGAGGCAGTCCCTTCCTCTCTTGATTGAAAAAGACCTGCTGAAGGACCTGCACTGAGCGTGATGATATCACGTCACCCTCTCAGCGTGAGCACATGGCGATGTCATCAGTGATGACAACTACAGCCACCATTTTAGGAAAAATTATTTGTTACCACAAAACACAAGGAAATTAGTTTAAAATCAAATTTTTCCTAAAATTCTGACCGAATTCTGCTTCTGATGCTTTGTCACTTCTATTTAAATACACTGCACCTGCCATCTGCACTTGCACTGTTGGGAGTTTATTGTAGGTGCTGTGTGTTAGAATAGAGGAGGCTGAGTGATGTGCCTGGTCACATGACCCTCCATCAGTGGCCATATTATGGACAGGATCTCTGTGCAGACAATATAGAACAAGCATGCTCAACCTGCGGCACTCCAGCTGTTGTAAAACTACAACTCCCACGATGCCCTTCTGTAGGATGATAGCTGTAGGCTGTCAGGAGATTATGGGAGTTGTAGTTTTGCAACAGCTGGAGGGCCGCAGGTTGAGCATACCTGGTATAGAAGATTTTCCTAACGAGGGGACATGGCTTTTAAAATATACCAAATGGCATAGAATATCAACAAAGGCTTTTTTAGGGCTCAGGAAATTCACGCTGCCCAATTCACGTTCAGCACGAGATCCTAACAGGCTCCTTACAGAGAGCTCTTTTTACTCTTAAATTTTGCAGAGATTCAGAAAAGAAATAATATTCCCCCATGAACGTTTTGCAACTTTGTAAAAGTGACTCTTAAGAAAATAGTCACAAGTCGCAGGCGCACCTGTGCAATATTCATGCTGTGTAATCAGCACCTTGATATGCCACACCTGTGAGGTGGGATGGATTATTGTGGCAAAGGAGAAGTGCTCACTAACACAGATTTAGACAGATTTGTGAACAATATTTGAGAGTAATGGGTCTTTTGTGTATGTAGAAAATGTTTCAGATCTTTGAGTTCAGCTCATGCAAAATGGGAGCAAAACCGAAAGGGTTGCGTTTATATATTTTTTCAGTGTAGATGTAGTTCAGCATAATGAATGACCCCCATTGTGTAAATCACTTCATGGCATACAGTTGTCACTACCAGAGCTTTGAGACGTTCTCACAGCTCTGTAGCTCCACCCCTGTGATGATGTCACTTAGAGTTTGGAGGTGTTCTCACTGTTCTGTTTCTCCGCCCCTGTTGTGAGGTCTTTACTCCCTGCTGTCTCTCCTGATTTCCCTGCCTTTAAATCACCCCTCCTCCTATTGCAGGGCGTGGATTATATTTCTCTTTTCAGTTGTAGCTCTGCCTTGAGTATCTTCACTTCTTTAGCTACTAGTTCCCTGGACCTGTGTTCTGCTGCTGCAAGCACTCCGGATATTGCCAGCGGCCCTTGGATCCGTCTTCTCTGCGGTTGCAGCTTCATCAGCTAAGTGTGCAGACTTTGTTGTGGTGATTTCCTGGTGATTTCCTGACTGGATCTGAGGTGGCCCCGGTTCCCTCCATATTCTGAGCAGGGCATCGGTGGCCGTGCCCCTTCCACTATTGTAGGGGTTACAGGGCTCATCAGTCTAAGGTACGCGGGCATGCCTCGTTCCACCATTTGGATCCGGGCATGTGCTTTAGCAGCATAGGGAGAGTGTTGAGGGTCTGACAGGGGTCACCCTTTCTCTTCCCTAGTTTGGGGTCCGGTCAGTAGCTCTTCTTACTGTGTATGCTCTGGTTACCCTTAAACAGCCGTGACAACAGTATATTGAGAATATAGTGGGCTTATAGTTATGAGTCCTCTGTATTCGTAGGGGGCATGCTCCTCTTTCCCTCACCAGTGACTAATGCACTGCTGTGTAGCTTACAGCCATCAATTACTAAGAGGTGCAGGGGGAAGCTAGGGGAACGCGCCTATCTGTGATACAGAAAACTTCATAGCTCAGTTCATCAAATGGACAATTATTTTTGTGCTGTTTGGGCTAGTAGTAGAGCAAAATTGTCCCTATAATATGCTGGTCTTAAAGAGGGTAACATAATATGATAGTAGATCTGCTTCAAACATTTATCTAAGATTATATTTCCTTAATTAAAGGGGTGTTATAGTTTCAGGAAATACTTATTCATTTTATACTAAAATAAAGGTTTTCAATTTTCCAATATAGTTTATATTCCAAATCCTCTGTCTGTGTACTTCAAGTGGATGATAATCTGTTCTGGTTTTGTAATGGACATAGATGAGTTCAACTTATTAAAGTTCCCATGAAGTTAGCAGAGTTGTGTCTTGTCACGAACCATGCAGCAGTGTTTATTATCACAAGACATTTCATCCTCTAAATATAAACCATGAAGATTCATGCTGAATAACTGCAAGAACAGAATTTGAAGACTGTGAGGGATTGGTGCAGAAAGTATTGGGGAATTGAAAAATCTTCATGCATTGAGATCCCCCTGCTGGTTACTTCCGGAAAATACGGAATCTCACGATGGGGCCCATGGCAGTGGTGTGGTCTACCTCTCTGGTGCTTACTGTACTTCAATAAGATGATAAGTACTTAATTTCAATAAGACGATTGCAGAGCTCTGTGAGATGATGCATCTATGGAACTTTTCTGCCCTAGAAGCTTTTCATACAGCAGGATGCAATACATACCTTGTAAAGTAGTCTAGCAGAACACACAGCCTCCTGCATGTAGTTCTTCCAGGTAAATGGGAATTTACATGGTTCAAATAAAGCTGAGTTGACACTATATCGACAGATGCATTTTTAATCAGATTGTTCTAAAAATTTAAAATAAAATGCCAAAAGTATTTGCAGCTTTGGGTCACCTAGATGGAATTGCTTTGCGGGTTAAATGAATTTTGTAAAGGAATAAATGACAAAAAGTCAATACTGTTATGTTTGTATTGCATTTAGGAAACATTTTATATTATAGAAAATATACTACAAGAGATTGAGAAAACCCAAGAGCAGACATTTTTATGGAATCTTCTTATTTCATCATGGCTACACGGAAGTGATACTAAACATAATGTTCCAGTGGATATAATACATTTTATAAATGCATTTTTAAAGACTGCCCAAAGGTAAAGACGTTCAAAATAAAAATATAATATATTTCTTATATAAAAAGTATAAAATGTGCTTTAATTATTGCATGCCTAGATTCATACCCTTCATGTGTCCTATAAATTTTCCATCAGGTCAGTGTTTTCATTTTCATTTCATTAGCAGACGCACATACTTATTCTTGGCAGGCACTCACTTGGCACACACGAACACTTTTACATGGCTTCGCTGCTTGCTGTCTTGTTTTATCATCTCTCTGAGACCATCATGTGCCATGTGATTATTGTACTTTATTAACATCAAACACTGCTGATTGTATTCTGTTATTTATTAGGTTTACATCCAGGGAGGGTTTAGACATGTCTTCCTCAACTACAACTAATCCAATTAAAGGAATCACAGATTTTAATGAAGCTTTCCAACTGTTTCAATGTTTTTTTCTCAAGGTAGAGTATGTGTGAACAGGGAATTGTGTTTAGTGAATAAGCAAAGCGTCAACTTTAGGACATAGAAGTCTGTCAAATTTACGTCAATGTTTGGACAAAACCATAAACAGTTATTGATGGCAACAAGAAGTGAATGAGTGTGACACAAAAAAGGTTAAGACATTTTAGGCCTCTTTCACACTTGCGTTGTCCGGATCCGGCGTGTACTCCACTTGCTGGAATTACACGCCGGATCCGGAAAAACGCAAGTATACTGAAAGCATTTGAAGACGGATCCGTCTTCAAAATGCTTTCAGTGTTACTATGGCACCCAGGACGCTATTAAAGTCCTGGTTGCCATAGTAGGAGCGGGGAGCGGGGGAGCAGCATACTTACCATCCGTGCGGCTCCCGGGGCGCTCCAGAATGACGTCAGAGCGCCCCATGCGCATGGATCATGTGATCCATGCGATCACGTCATCCATGCGCTTGGGGCGCCCTGACGGCACTCTGGAGCGCCCTGGGAGCCGCACGGACGGTAAGTATGCTGCTCCCCGCTCCCCACTGCACTTTACCATGGCTGCGAGGACTTTAGCGTCCCGGCAGCCATGGTAACCATTGAATAAAAGCTAAACGTCTCATCCGGCAATGCGCCGAAACGACGTTTAGCTTAAGGCCGGATCCGGATCAATGCCTTTCAATGGGCATTCATTACGGATCCGGGCTTGCAGCAAGTGTTCCGGATTTTTGGCCGGAGCAAAAAGCGCAGCATGCTGCGCTATTTGCTGCGGCCAAAAAACGTTCCGTTCCGGAACGGAAGACATCCTGATGCATCCTGAAGGACGGACTGTCCATTCAGAATGCATTAGGAAAATCCTGATCAGTATTCTTCCGGCATAGAGCCCCGACGACGGAACTCTATGCCGGAAGAAAAGAACGCAGATGTGAAAGAGCCCTAAGAAGAAAAAGGAAAAATAACTTAATGCAACCATGGCTTAAGGGATCGGCTTTAAAGGGGATTTCTGTGATTTGCCAAAATTTGCCTAAGGTGGGGAAATAGGTTAGAATAAGTAAATACCACACTCCAGTGCCTTGTTTTGGTTGGTTGCAGCAGTGACATCATGTCGAGAAACGTAGATCGCAGTAACGCCTCTACAAGCGTCAGACCTCTCTTCAAGCCATTTTACACCCTAAAAAAAGTAACGCATATCAATACGCATTCAAATTTTCCCTGCTATTTATAAGCACAGTGGCGCTGTGAATGGCACAGGCAGCGCAGCGGTGCTGCTGGTGCAAGAAATACCCAATAACAAAGTTGTGTACAGCAAGAAGCTTTGTTATTGGTCAGTTTGAACTGAATTGTGTGCTGCAGCTGGTGGGAATCATAGCTGTACTTGAAAGGGGTTGGGCCGTTGCTGTATCAAGAGAGAAGGGGGGAGCTGTGAGCTCTGCACAAGGTCACTGGAGAACAGGGGGGCAGTGGAGCTGAAGTGGATTCCGAAATGGTGAATAACTACAGACGAGCCCGGACATCCAGTTTGATATGCAGTAGAAGGTGATTGAGCAGTGTGTGATGTATGTAGGGCAGTGTGTCATGTATGTAGTGCAGTTTGTGATTTATGTAGTGCAGTGTGTGATGTATGCCGTGCAGTGTGTGATATGTGTAATGTATGCTGTGAAGTGTGTGATGTATGTAGTGCAGTGTGTGCAATGTATGTGGTGCAGTGTGTGCAATGTATGTGGTGCAGTGTGTGATTGTGGTGTGATGTGTGTGGTGCAGTGTGTGATGTATGTAGTGGAGTGTGTGATGTATGTGATGTATGTGGTGCAGTGTAGTGCAGTGTGTGATGTATGCGGTGCAGTGTGTGATATGTGTAATGTATGCTGTGAAGTGTGTGGTGTATGTGGTGCAGTGTGTGTTGTATGTAGTGCAGTGTGTGCAATGTATGTGGTCCAGTGTGTGATTGTGGTGTGATGTATGTGGTGCAGTGTAGTGCAGTGTATAGTGAATGCAAAACAGGATATTATAGCTAAGTGATAAAGCACAGGGAAGATCCCCTATATTGGACTGTACTTTATCACTTGGCTATAATAGAGTGCGGTGCATTCACTCCAGACCCCCCAGGGGCTTATTATACTGGAGGGTGGGGAGTGATGTTATTTACATGGGACTGTATGTTGGAGGGGCTGCAGGAAGGGCAGTGATGTTATTTACTTGGGACTATGATTTGGAAAAGCTGACAGAAGGGGAGAGTTTACTTACATGGGACTGTATGTTCGAGGGGGCTGTACAGAGGGGAGAGTTGTTATTTAGTGTTATTTAGACTAATAATGGTTCCTCTGCACAAATACCCACCTCTTAGGCCATGTTCACACCATGGCTATTTATGCTGTTCTGCTCTGTTAGATGAGCAGAACAACAATAAAAAAAACTGAGATGAACAGACTCCATTGACTATGATGGAGTCTGTTCACTTTCCATTCAGGATACTGTCTTTACCAGACAAAAAAGTCCTGCATGCAAGGCTTTTTTGTCCAGTCTTCTTGACAGAATTGGCAACTGAGGCCCAAATGAAGCCTCCAACACAGATGTCAACAAGTTCTTAACATTATTTGGACATACGTATTATGTATTTGAACTACTGCAACTTTTGTACTCCTCCAGCACTAAAAATACACCTCAAAAATGGCAAAAAGAGTATTTTTATTCTTCCGGAAAAAACGTAGAGCGACTTCTGTCAACAAAACATAACTACTGCAGCCAAACACTGGCCGAATCTTGGAAAACCTCTTTCAGGGTGGGTTACACTAGCGTTAGGGATTCCGTTATGGCTTTCCGTTATAACATGATTATAACAGAAAATAACGGAATGCATAAGACGGAAGGACGGATCCGTTCTTCTGCACATAGTCTTGTATTATGACGGAATGCAAAATGGAAGCCTTTAAAGGGCATTCCGTTTGCTCTCCGTCCTAATAGAAGTCTATAGGAATCAAAACGGATCCGTCTGGGCCCCGTTATGCAAGACGGAAAACAAAGTCCTGTTTGTTTTCCATCTAGCCTAACGGGACCCAGACGGATGCGTTATGCTTTCCCAAAGGCTTCCGTTTTGCATTCTGTCTGGGTATTCCGTTATTTTCCGTTATAACCATGTTATAACGGAAAACTATAAGAGAATCCCTAACACCCTTATCTGAAAAATTTAGAAGTAAATGTAGCTAATCTCAAATATGTTGGATATATTTTTTTATTACATTTTTGCTATTTTGCTTATTTTTAAGTATATGAAATAAGTTTCAATCTTGAAATTGTCATCACGTTTCTGTTGATAGGTATATTATTCGTATGTGTCTCAATTTAGTACTTTAAGTGCATAATGGTGGCCTGTTTTTGTTGAAAAATATTTCAGACAATACATAACATTTCAGACAATTTTAATAGTACATACAGTTGTAAGCATGGGCCTATAAGCTTCACCCATCCCCTCAGCACAGGTACGCTCTGTGTAGTTCCGATCACCGCCACGGCGGGCGGTGATCAGAACAAGGTGCCTGCTCAAATGATTGAGCAGGCACCTTGGTACAATGCCCAGGGGGGGTCCTGTGATCCCTCCGTGTCGGCGATCGCAGCAAACTGCAGGTCAATTCAGACCTGCGGTTTGCTGCGTTTCTGGGTTATTCGGGTCTCTTGTGACCCGATAACCCGGAATAGGACGGTGATCGCTGGTGTGATAATACAACACCAATCACCATCCTGCGATCCTGAGAGGTGGCAGTCACGTCACCTCTCAGGATCGCTTCTGATTGGCTGGCTGGGCAGGTGGGTGGGCACAGCGGCAAATTTGAATTGCCGGAGCTCCTATCCCCGCTCATACACGTCTGTGGAGCAGAGAGAGAGAGGAGCTCGGCTACTGTTTAAGGCACAAATCAGCGTATTTGGGTGAGGTAGGGAGAGGTAGATTAGGCAGGGATAGTGAGGGAGCGTTAGGGAAAAAAAGTTATTTTATTGTGTTGTAGAACCTGGATCGGGTGTCTGGGGTCCACAACACTCAGCTGTGTGACCCTAGACCCCCCAGGGGTGCTGCAGCTTGCCCCCCGCCCCCACAACCCCGCTGGGTTGCGTTGCGAGAAAAGATGCGGGTGCGTTGCGGGAACATGCACAATTTTTCCCCGCGAGTGCAAAGCGTTTTGCATGTGCGGGAGAAAAATCGGCATGTTTGGTACCCAGACCCGAACCTGGACTTCTTCATAGAAGTTCAGGTTTGGGTTCAGTATTCTGTAAATTGTATTATTTTACCTTATAACATGGTTATAATGGAAAATAATAGCATTCTTAAATACAGAATACTTAGTAGAAGGTGAATTGAGGGTTCAAAAAAATTAAAATTAAAATTAACTCACCTCCTCCAATTGATTGCTGCCGGTCTCCTGTTTTATCTTCAGGATCTGTCAAAGGACCTGTGGTGATGTCACATGGGCTTATCACATGGTCCAATGATTTGCAAAAAATGGCCTGGTCCTTAAGGTGAAAATGAGCCCGATCCATAATGGGTTAATGCCATAGTCAACAGTGACCACAGAATCTAAGGGAGGGAGCTCCCTCTCTCGGCCCATTGGTGCCTGGGACACGATTGTGAGGTGCTGGTAGCTTTACATGACAACATGGATTCTAAAAAAGACCCCCTGATGTTCCAGTGGCATCTACCTGTTAGGCCTTATCAGGCCTGGTGGTGAATTTAGCTATGTACTACAAAGCATTGTGTTAGTGATTTTATATATATATATATATATATATATACACACACACACAATGAAACACAATGCGGATGAATGAAGATGGAGGGTGCTAGGTCCAAGGGTATAGCTGCTTACCCAATATTATAAACAGGAAACTGGACAGCACTCCAGATAGAAATTTGTGGTTTATTCACCCATGTGGTGTAGGCAACGTTTCAGCTCATACAAAGAGCCTTTTTCAAGCAGTGAACACAAGTGCAACATGGGGTATATATAGCTCAACCCCTACGTACAATTATCAATAAAACAATTACATCAATCATCATGTTGTGCATAAAAAAGATTAAAAATCTGCATAAAATATATCCAGTGTCCATATAAAGTGCATATGGTCCATGTGGGGACCTACCCATATAGAAATAAAGCGCATACATAGTTACGATCTTGCAAAATACAAAAAAAAAGTAAAAAGTGCTGTAAATTGAATACATGTGTGCATCATCAGATGATGTAACAGTGGGAGGAGTGATGCGATACATGAAAATCTGAAAAACAATAACATACCCTGCAGGTATACCTGAGTCCCACATGCAAGCTATTGCCAAAGTCAGCGTTTGGAAGATGCTACTGCGCAGGCGCCAGGTTGTGTCAAAAGCATGCAATGTGAGGTCACGGAGCGCCGTTTGTGGAGCATGTGGTCTATCTATAAGCCACTCAAGCGGCCATTCTACAATGGGTAAGTAATCTACAACCGTTGCGCGCATGCCCCTTCATACTTAGTGCGGGCAGCGCCATCACGGAGTCTGGCAGCTCGCCCAGAGTCATATATGCAGGGTATCTTAGAGGATAAATATATGGGGAGGCTGCACACCGTCAAAGGTACGGACTCTCTGCCCTAGTGGGCATGAAGTGTCGACAAACATGACGCGACACGCCACACATGTCACCACAAAGCCCGCAAAACACCTCTTATCTATGACCCCTTTCAGGGATCTCCTGATGACCCTGACATTAAGTAAAATAAAAATATATATTTGACACAACCTGGAACAGAATAAAACATTGATAGTGTTAATAACATGTAGTGACATTGGCATGTGGATGCAGTGTTCCTCTGCAGGGCACGCTTGTTGCTTATTTCCCAGAATCCATCACATCTGTGGAAATATAAAAAGAAAACCATAAGTCCTTAGTAAAGCTTGTTTGTGTTCATAGTCCACTATCTACACACAGGATCACGGACAAAGTACATATGCAGAAACATTGTAGGGAAAACCACTTCCCTATGAATACAATCCCACATTATAATCCATATTCAGCCTATTAGGTTTTAAATAGAGTTGAGTGAACACCTGGATGTTCGGGTTCGAGAAGTTCGGCCGAACTTCCCGGAAATGTTCGGGTTCGGGATCCGAACCCGACCCGAACTTCGTCCCGAACCCGAACCCCATTGAAGTCAATGGGAACCCGAACTTTTAGGCACTAAAAAGGCTGTAAAACAGCCCAGGAAAGAGCTAGAGGGCTGCAAAAGGCAGCAACATGTAGGTAAATCCCCTGCAAACACATGTGGATAGGGAAATGAATAAAAATAAAATAAATAAAAATTAACCAATATCAATTGGAAAGAGGTCCCATAGCAGAGAATCTGGCTTCACGTCACCCACCACTGTAACAGTCCATTGTCAGATATTTAGGCCCAGGCACCCAGGCAGAGGAGAGAGGTACCTTAACAGAGAATCTGGCTTCATGTCAGCAGAGAATCAGTCTTCATGTCATAGGCTAGCAGAGAATCATGCTTCACGTCACCCAACACTGGAACAGTCCATTGTCAGATATTTAGGCCCCGGCACCCAGGCATAGGAGAGAGGTCCCGTAACAGAGAATCTGGCTTAATGTCAGCAGAGAATCAGTCTTCATGTCATAGGCTAGCAGAGAAACATGCTTTATGTCACCCAACACTGGAACAGTCCATTGTCAGATATTTAGGCCCAGGCACCCAGGCAGAGGAGAGAGGTCCCGTAACAGAGAATCTGGCTTCATGTCAGCAGAGTATCAGTCTGCATGTTATAGCAGAGAATCAGGCTTCACGTCACCCACCACTGTAACAGTCCATTGTCATATATATTAAGGCCCCGGCACAGAGGCAGAGGAGAGAGGTCCCGTAACAGAGAATCTGGCTTCATGTCAGCAGAGAATCAGTCTTCATGTCATAGCAGAGAATCATGCTGTCACGGCTGTAAGTGAGCAACAAGAGCCTACACAGTGAAAAGCAACTGACCGGACCCAAACTAGGGAGGATAAAGGGTGACCCCTGTCAGACCCTAAAAGCTCTCTCTAAGCTGCTCAGCCTATGCGAACACCCCAATAATGGATGATCGCATATCCTCGTACCTCGACTATATAACACCTGAACACCCTACAATAGTGAGGGGACACGACCACCGGCTCCCTACACTAGACACAATGAATGTACACTTAACTGAAGGAAGTGCAGCTGCCGTGAAAACAGATCCAAAGTCAGCAGACAATATCCGAAGTACTTGCTTCAGCAGAACACAGATCCAGTGAAAAGATATCACACAGGTAAAGATACTCAAGCGAGAGATACAGCTCAAATGAAAAGTATAATCCGCACATCTACAGAGGAGGAGGGGTGATTTAAAGGCAACGAAATCAAACACAGGAGGGACAGCTGGGAGGAAGGAAACCGAAAGTAAAGAACTCATCACAGGGGCAGAGAAACAGGGCAGAGGGAACTCCTCCAAGCTCTAGTAGTGACATCATCACAGGGGTGGAGAAACAGAGCTGTGAGAACGTCTCAAAGCTCTGGTAGTGACACATGCTTCACGTCACCCAACACTGGAACAGTGCATTGTCATATATTTAGGCCCAGGCACCCAGGCAGAGGAGCGAGGTCCCGTAACAGAGAATCTGGCTTCATGTCAGCAGAGAATCAGTCTTCATGTCATAGCAGAGAATCATGCTTCACGGCACCCAACACTGGAACAGTCCATTGTCAGATATTTAGGCCCAGGCACCCAGGCAGAGGAGAGAGGTCCAGTAACAGAGAATCTGGCTTCATGTCAGCAGAGAATCAGTCTGCATGTTATAGTAGAGAATAGTTTTTTACGTCACCCAACACTGGAACAGTCCATTGTCAGATATTTAGGCCCAGGGACCCAGGCAGAGGAGAGAGGTCCCGTAACAGAGAATCTGGCTTCATGTCAGCAGAGAATCAGTCTTCATGTCATAGCAGAGAATCATGCTTCACGTCACCCAACACTGGAACAGTCCATTGTCAGATAATTAGGCCCAGGCACCCAGGCAGAGGAGAGAGGTCCCGTAACAGAGAATCTGGCTTCATGTCAGCAGAGAATCAGTCTTCATGTCATAGCAGAGAATCATGCTTCACGTCACCCAACACTGGAACAGTCCATTATCAGATATTTAGGCCCAGGCACCCAGGCAGAAGAGAGAGGTCCCATAACAGAGAATCTGGCTTCATGTCAGCAGAGAATCGTCTGCATGTCATAGCAGAGAATCAGGCTTCACGTCACCCACCACTGTAACAATCCATTGTCATATATTTAGGCCCCGGCACCCAGGCAGAGGAGAGAGGTCCCGTAACAGAAATTCTGGCTTCATGTCAGCAGAGAATCAGTCTTCATGTCATAGCAGAGAATCATGCTTCACGTCACCCAACACTGGAACAGTCCATTGTCAGATATTTTGGCCCCGGCATCCAGGCAGAGGATAGAGGTCCCGTAACAGAGAATCTGGCTTCATGTCAGCAGAGAATCAGTCTTCATGTCATAGCAGAGAATCAGGCTTCACGTCACCCACCACTGTAACAGTCCATTGTCAGATATTTAGGCCCAGGCACCCAGGCAGAGGAGAGAGGTCCCGTAACAGAGAATCAGTCTTCATGTCAGCAGAGAATCAGTCTTCATGTCATAGCAGAGAATCAGGCTTCACGTCACCCAACACTGGAACAGTCCATTGTCATATATTTAGGCCCCAGCACCCAGACAGAGGAGAGGTTCATTCAACTTTGGGTTGCCCCGCAATATAATGGTAAAATGAAAATAAAAATAGGATTGAATGAGGAAGTGCCCTGGAGTACAATAATATATGGTTAAGGGGAGGTATTTAATGTCTAATCTGCACAAGGGATGGACAGGTCCTGTGGGATCCATGCCTGGTTCATTTTTATGAACGTCAGCTTGTCCACATTGGCTGTAGACAGGCGGCTGTGTTTGTCTGTAATGACACCCCCTGCCGTGCTGAATACACGTTCAGACAAAACGCTGGCCGCCGGGCAGGCCAGCACCTCCAAGGCATAAAAGGCTAGCTCTGGCCACGTGGACAATTTAGAGACCCAGAAGTTAAATGGGGCCGAGCCATCAGTCAGTACGTGGAGGGGTGTGCACACGTACTGTTCCACCATGTTAGTGAAATGTTGCCTCCTGCTAACACGTTGCGTATCAGGTGGTGGTGCAGTTAGCTGTGGCGTGTTGACAAAAGTTTTCCACATCTCTGCCATGCTAACCCTGCCCTCAGAGGAGCTGGCCGTGACACAGCTGCCTTGGCGACCTCTTGTTCCTCCTCTGCCTTGGCCTTGGGCTTCCACTTGTTCCCCTGTGACATTTGGGAATGCTCTCAATAGCGCGTCTACCAACGTGCGCTTGTACTCGCGCATCTTCCTATCACGCTCCAGTGCAGGAAGTAAGGTGGGCACATTGTCTTTGTACCGTGGATCCAGCAGGGTGGCAACCCAGTAGTCCGCACACGTTAAAATGTGGGCAACTCTGCTGTCGTTGCGCAGGCACTGCAGCATGTAGTAGCTCATGTGTGCCAGGCTGCCCAGGGGTAAGGACAAGCTGTCCTCTGTGGGAGGCGTATCGTCATCGTCCTGCGTTTCCCCCCAGCCACGCACCAGTGATGGGCCTGAGCTGCATTGGGTGCCCCCCCTCTGTGACCATGCTTCATCCTCATCCTCCTCCACCTCCTCCTCATCCTCGTCCTCCTCGTCCTCCAGTAGTGGGCCCTGGCTGGCCACATTTGTACCTGGCCTCTGCTGTTGCAAAAAACCTCCCTCTGAGTCACTTCGAAGAGACTGGCCTGAAAGTGCTAAAAATGACCCCTCTTCCTCCTCCTCCTCCTGGGCCACCTCCTCTTCCATCATCGCCCTAAGTGTTTTCTCAAGGAGACATAGAAGTGGTATTGTAACGCTGATAACGGCGTCATCGCCACTGGCCATGTTGGTGGAGTACTCAAAACAGCGCAACAGGGCACACAGGTCTCGCATGGAGGCCCAGTCATTGATGGTGAAGTGGTGCTGTTCCGCAGTGCGACTGACCCGTGCGTGCTGCAGCTGAAACTCCACTATGGCCTGCTGCTGCTCGCACAGTCTGTCCAGCATGTGCAAGGTGGAGTTCCACCTGGTGGGCATGTCGCATATGAGGCGGTGAGCGGGAAGGCCGAAGTTACGCTGTAGCGCAGACAGGCGAGCAGCGGCAGGATGTGAACGCCGGAAGCCCGCACTTTATGCAGCAGCTCTGACATGTCGGGGTAGTTGTGAACGAACTTCTGCACCACCAAATTCAGCACATGCGCCAAGCAAGAGATGTGCGTCAAACCGGCTAGTCCCAGAGCTGCAACAAGATTTCGCCCATTATCACACACCACCAGGCCGGTCTTGAGGCTTACCGGCAGCAACCACTCTTCGGTCTGTTGTTCTATACCCCGCCACAACTCCTGTGCGGTGTGGGGCCTGTCCCCCAAACATATGAGTTTCAGAATGGCCTGCTGATGTTTACCCCGGGCTGTGCTGAAGTTGGTGGTGAAGGTGTGTGGCTGACTGGATGAGCAGGTGGAAGAAGAGGAGGAGGTGGCAACAGGAGGCAAAGAATGTTGCCCTGCGATCCTTGGCGGCGGAAGGACGTGCGCCAAACAGCTCTCTGCCTGGGGCCCAGCTGCCACTACATTTACCCAGTGTGCAGTTAGGGAGATATAGCGTCCCTGGCCGTGCTTACTGGTCCACGTATCTGTGGTTAGGTGGACCTTGCCACAGATGGCATTGCGCAGTGCACACTTGATTTTATCGGATAATTGGTTGTGCAGGGAAGGCACGGCTCTCTTGGAGAAGTAGTGGCGGCTGGGAACAACATACTGTGGGACAGCAAGCGACATGAGCTGTTTGAAGCTGTCTGTGTCCACCAGCCTAAATGACAGCATTTCATAGGCCAGTAGTTTAGAAATGCTGGCATTCAGGGCCAGGGATCGAGGGTGGCTAGGTGGGAATTTACGCTTTCTCTCAAATGTTTGTGAGATGGAGAGCTGAACGCTGCCGTGTGACATGGTTGAGATGCTTAGTGACGGAGGTGGTGGTGGTACATCCCCTGATTGCTGGGCGGCAGGTGCCAATGTTCCTCCAGAGGCGGAGGAAGAGGCCGAGGCGGCAGCAGCAGAAGAGGCCGAGGCGGCAGAAGCAGAAGAGGCCGAGGCGGCAGCAGCAGAAGAGGTAGCAGGGGGAGCCTGAGTGAGGTTGTGCTAAGGTTCAGAACGTTAATGCCTCGCTTCAGGCTCTGATGGCACAGCGTGCAAACCACTCGGGTCTTGTCGTCAGCACATTGTTCGAAGAAGTGCCATGCCAGGGAACTTCTTGAAGCTGCCTTTGGGGTGCTTCGTCCCAGATGGCGGCGGTCAGTAGCAGGCGGAGTCTCTTGGCGGCGGGTGTTCTGCTTTTACCCACTGCTCCCTCTTTTGCTACGCTGTTGGCTCGGTCTCACCACTGCCTCTTCCTCCGAACTGTGAAAGTAGCACGACCTTCATTCCATGTGGGGTCTAGGACCTCATCGTCCCCTGCATCGTCTTCCACCCAGTCTTGATCCCTGACCTCCTGTTCAGTCTGCACGCTGCAGAAAGACGCAGCAGTTGGCACCTGTGTTTCGTCATCATCAGAGACATGCTGAGGTGGTATTCCCATGTCCTCATCATCAGGAAACATAAGTGGTTGTGCGTCAGTGCATTCTATGTCTTCCACCGCTGGGGAAGGGCTAGGTGGATGCCCTTGGGAAACCCTGCCAGCGGAGTCTTCAAACAGCATAAGAGACTGCTGCATAACTTGAGGCTCAGACAGTTTCCCTGGTATGCATGGGGGTGATGTGACAGACTGATGGGCTTGGTTTTCAGGTGCCATCTGTGTGCTTTCTGCAGAAGACTGGGTGGGAGATAATGTGAACGTGCTGGATCCACTGTCGGCCACCCAATTGACTAATGCCTGTACCTGCTCAGGCCTTACCATCCTTAGAACGGCATTGGGCCCCACCAAATATCACTGTAAATTATGGCGGCTACTGGGACCTGAGGTAGTTGGTACACTAGGACGTGTGGCTGTGGCAGAACGGCCACGCCCTCTCCCAGCACCAGAGGGTCCACTAACACCACCACGACCATGTCCGCGTCCTTTACTAGATGTTTTCCTCATTGTTATCGTTCATCACAAAAACAAAAATATTATTTGGCCCAATGTATTGAATTCAAATTCAGGCTTTTTTTTAAAGACACCTAACACTATCTGGCTATCTATTTAGGTACCGTATTACACTAATACAGGCACAGCAGTAACCACAGATTTAGCTGACTATAAATTTGAGGCCTATTATTTAGGCGCTGGGTGACAGGTATTGTGTGTGTGAAGTTATTTAGAATGACCCTATCTGCACTTTGAATCTAATATACCCTTTTAGGGATAAATTTAAAGTAGGCCTGATACAGCAGAAACCACTAATTTAGAGAATTGCTAAATTGGGAATTGTATTTCAACCCAGAACAAAAACTGTGCTTTGATGGACACTAAATAACTTGACCAGCTACAACAATAACCACAGATTTATCTGACTATAAATTTGAGGCCTATTTTTTAGGCGCTGGGTGACAGGTATATGTTTACAGACAGAATTAGACTGGGATATGCACAGTAGCGTGTGTGTGAAGTTATTGAGAATGACCCTATGTGCACCTTGAATCTTATATACCCTTTTATGGATAGATTTAATGTAGGTCTGATACAGCGGAAACCACTAAATTAGGAAATTGCAAAATTGGGAATTGTATTTCAACCCAGAACAAAAACTGTGCTTTGACGGACACTAAATAACTTGACCAGCTACAGCAATAACCACAGATTTAGCTGACTATAAATTTGAGGCCTATTATTTAGGCACTGGGTGACAGGTATACGTTTACAGACAGAATTAGACTGGGATATGCACAGTAGCGTGTGTGTGAAGTTATTGAGAATGACCCTATGTGCACCTTGAATCTTATATACTCTTTTAGGGATAGATTTAATGTAGGTCTGATACAGCAGAAACCACTAAATTAGGAAATTGCAAAATTGGGAATTGTATTTCAACTTAGAACAAAAACTGTGCTTTGACGGCCACTAAATAACTTGACCAGCTACAGATATAATGACAGATTTGGATGAATATAAATTTGAGGCCTTTTATTTAGGCGCTGGGTGACAGGTATACGTTTACAGTCAGAATTAGACTGGGATATGGCAAAAAATAACCACACTATTGATGGTTAAATGCACTTGGTGTGACAGCTTTACCCTGATGTAGGATATAGCCATAAAACAACCACACTATTGAGGGTTAAATGCACTTGGTGACATTTTGGGCCGCCTCCAACTGAAAAGATTATTCGTGCATGGAAGAAACAAAAGGATTGGTTGGAGAAAGAGGAGAAAAGTAAACACACTTTTCGTGGGTGTGCTGCAAAGTGGCCACAGCTAGACGTGGACATGAAAGAGTGGATCACATGTCACAGTAACAACGGATCTATGAAGCCAAACGTCTTGCTGCAGAGAAAGGCATTGATGACTTCACTGGATCGGCAAAATGCCCAAAAAATGAGTCCAAGATTCTTTCTTTGCATAAATTTGTGCTGGATTCAAGAAAGAAACATGGCTATGAAATAGGCCAGATTGGGAACATGCATGAAGTTCTGTTAACCTTTGAAGTTCCATCGAATAGGAACGTCGATGTGAGAGGCGCAAAAACCGCAACTGTGAAGACCTCTGGACACGAGAAAGCGCATTAAACTGTTGTCTTGTCCTGCTGCGCAGAGGGCACCAAACTGCCACCAATGCTTATTTTTAAAAGGAAGACCATGCCAAAAGAGGTGATCCCACAAGGAGTGATTGTCCATGTTCATGACAAAGGGTGGATGGACAAAAATGGCATGAAAGTATGGATCGAAAAGGTGTGGTCCAAACGCACTGGAGGACTTCTGAGGAAATGTGCCCTACTAGTGCTTGACCAGTTTAGGGCACATATTACCGAATCCACAAAAACAAGATTTAACCACCTCAGCCGCCCTAGCTTAAACACCCTTAATAACCAGACCACTTTTTACAATTCTGCACTACACTACTTTCACCGTTTATTGCTCGGTCATGCAACTTGCCACCCAAATGAATTTTACCTCCTTTTCTTCTCACTAATAGAGCTTTCATTTGGTGGTAATTCATTGCTGGTGACATTTTTACTTTTTTTGTTATTAATCGAAATTTAACAAAATCTTTGCAAAAAAATGACATTTTTAACTTTCAGTTGTAAAAGTTTTCAAAAAAACGACATCCATATATACATTTTTCACTAAATTTATTGTTCTACATGTCTTTGATAAAAAAAAAATGTTTGGGTAAAAAAAAATGGTTTGGGTAAAAGTTATAGCGTTTACAAACTATGGTACAAAAATGTGAATTTCTGCTTTTTGAAGCAGCTCTGACTTTCTGAGCACCTGTCATGTTTCCTGAGGTTCTACAATGCCCAGACAGTAGAAAAAACCCACAAATGACTCCATTTTGGAAAGTAGACACCCTAAGGTATTCGCTGATGGGCATAGTGAGTTCATAGAACTTTTAATTTTTTGTCACAAGTTAGCGGAAAATGATGATTTTTTTTCCTTACAAATTCTCATATTCCACTAACTTGTGACAAAAAATAAAAACTTCCATGAACTCACTATGCCCATCATGAAATACCTTGGGGTGTCTTCTTTCCAAAATGGGGTCACTTGTGGGGTAGTTATACTGCCCTGGCATTTTAGGGGCCCAAATGCGTGCAAAGTAGTTTGAAATCAAAATGTGTAAAAAATGGCCTGTGAAATCCAAAAGGTGCTGTTTGGAATGTGGGCCCCTTTGCCCACCTAGGCTGCAAAAAAGTGTCACACATGTGGTATCGCTGTACTCAGGAGAAGTTGGGGAATGTGTTTTGGGGTGTCATTTTACATATACCCATGCTGGGTGAGATAAATATCTTGGTCAAATGCCAACTTTGTATAAAAAAATGGGAAAAGTTGTTTTTTGCCGAGATATTTATCTCACCCAGCATGGGTATATGTAAAATGACACCCCAAAACACATTCCCCAACTTCTCCTGAGTACGGTGATACCACATGTGTGACACTTTTTTGCAGCCTAGGTGGGCAAAGGGTCCTACATTCCTTTTAGGAGGGCATTTTTTGACATTTGGACCCTAGACTTCTTCACACGCTTTAGGGCCCCTAAAATGCCAGGGCAGTATAACTACCCAACATGTGACCCCATTTAGGAAAGAAGACTTCTCCTGAGTACAGCAATACCACATGTGTGACACTTTTTGCAGCCTAGGTGGGCAACTTTGCCAACTTTGTATAAAAAAATGGGAAAAGTTTTTTGCTAAGATATTTCTCTCACCCAGCATGGGTATATGTAAAAAGACACCCCAAAACATATTGCCCTACTTCATCTGAGTACGGCGATACCAGATGTGTGACACTTTTTTGCAGCCTAGGTGGGCAAATGGGCCCACATTCCAAAGAGCACCTTTCGGATTTCACAGGCCATTTTTTACAGATTTTGATTTCAAACTACTTCACACACATTTGGGCCCCTAAAATGCCAGGGCAGTATAACTACCCCACAAGTGACCCCATTTTGGAAAGAAGACACCCCAAGGTATTCCGTGAGGGGCATGATGAGTTCCTAGAATTTTAAATTTTTTGTCACAAGTTAGCGGAAAATTATGATTTTTTCTTTATTTTTTTTTCTTACAAAGTCTTATATTCCACTAACTTGTGACAAAAAATAAAAACTGATAATTGGCTGGCAGGCTTTGCCCGAAATCTCGCGTCTCGCGAGATGACGCACCGGTGCGTCCACCCGGAATAACAGGGCCGCCGCCAGGATGGAATCCTGCATACGGCGGTCTTGTAGTGGTTAAGGAAGTGAACACCCATCTAGCGGTAATTCCTGGGGGCTTACCAGCCAGGTACAAACTCTGGACGTTTCCATTAATAAGCCATTTAAAGTGTTCATGAGGGAGGAATGGAACAAGTGGGTGGCATCACCCAAGTCTGTGAGTGGGTGAAAACATCATAGCAGGCAGTCAACGATGAAATCGTTGTCAGATCCTTTAAAAAGTGTGGCATTAGCAATGCCTTGGATTGCACTGAGGACAATATACTGTACGACGAATCTAAAGGCAGCAATACTAGTGATACTGAGCTACAGAGTGTGATTAACCTGGACAGTAGTGATGAGGAGTTTTGGGGGTTCCCTGATGAATAGAGGAGAACTGTACCTGGACATTTAAGTTACATTGCTAAAATATTGGTCTGTTATTTTATTAAAAGTTTTGACACACCTTTTGTCAAATGTTTTATTTTTTCCTATTTTCACCCTCTAAAACCAGGTGCGTCTTATGGGCAGGTGCATCTTATAGGGCGAAAAATACGGTAAATGGGCACTGGAGTCACTTAAATATTATCTGCTTGGTAGGAAATTTGTGTTGGTGACAGATCATGCTCCGTTTACCTGGATGAAACAATACACAGAGAAAAATGCAAAAGTGACCAGGTGGTTTCTCTCCCTGCAAAATTTAAATTTCAAGGTTTAGCATAGACCGGGAAAATTGCAGGGAAACGCAGATGCGTTGTCCAGTAGACACTGTTGGCTGAAAATGCCCAGACCTCCGGTCTGGAGAAGGGGGGGGGGGGGGATATGTGGTAATGTGAACAGGAAAGTATATGGTAAAGTCCTGGAAGGGGTGTATATCTCACCCAGGTTCCTCAACTGGGTGAGGTAAGTAAGATCCAGAATGGTGCTTGCTTCAGCAAATATAACTGCTGAAGCTATTTCTTTAGTAGTTCATGGGCTGGATTTTATTGGCCTGAGAAAGGTAGGCTTAGTAGAGGGACCTCCCCAGTCCACCCCATTCCAGGGCATGTTTTTCCCTAGCCGGGATCTTCAGGTGTAGCCATCTTCGATCATTAAGGGGAAATAAAAACCTGTCCCAGGCTGTCAGTCTGGGTGGAAGTGATGTCTGGAGAACAGTCCAGGAGGCTCGCTGCCATCCTGTCTAAAGAAAAACCTGATGCCCTGTGTGGTGTGACCTCTGTTTTATAGGTGAGGCAGATGCTATCTGTATTAGTCAGTGCTCAGACGAGCAGGATTTGTTTTACGTATTGTTGCCAAAAGTGTAAAGGCTGTTTATTTCTGCTGTTTGTGCCACAATAAAGTGGAACCTGATTTGAACTTTATCCTGTAGTCTGCACCATAATTTGTCACCGCAGCCCTGCTTCAGAGAGCAATCCCTGACACCATGTTGAACCGCCTGTGTATGTTTTCCCTCTCTGATTGTGTTCTGCGTTTCTATTCCGGTGGCCAGATTGTTGTATGCCCTGGCATTCTTGCAGTGATGTGCCATGTATGCCGATTGCCAGGGGCAACGTCCGGTGCTTCTGCTTGTGTTCTGGTCCTGGCCTGATAGGGTTAATTCCTTCTGAATTGTGGGTGGTGTTCAGCGTCTATAGTAAAATTTCAGCTCACCTTTAGTAGATTATACCAGCCCCTTGTGCACGGAACAAAAAGGTAAGTCCTTTGTTAACGAAACAATAAATGCAGTTCCAGCACTCCAATGTAGTTGTTCTGTTGCTTATTTCTTTATTCATGGTAACAAAAATTGTGGCATGTAGACAAATCTTTACACTCCAACACCAGTTTTAACTGGTTATGACTAAGGACTATGGTTTGAAACGCGTAAACTGGTGCTGAAGTGTAAGGATTTGTCTACATGCCACAATTTTGTTACCACGAATAAAGAAATAAGCAACACAACAACTGCATTGGACTGCTGGAATTGCATTTATTGTTACACTTCGGTGTGGTATCGCCTAGTTTTGCATTTATGTTTACTGTCTGATCTGTACCTGTTCTGTGATGTTGCTATGCCCTGTGTTCGTTAGCTTAGCAGAGCTTATCTGCATCTGTTTCTGTCCATGTCTGTTTCTGTCCATGTCTGCATCTGCTTGTTTCTTGTCTGCCTTCAGAAGAGGGTCCCTGGCTTCCCCAGAGGGGGAATCGCCATCCGTATACAGCTCTGCCTGGGGCCACCTAGCTTCTACTGTGCTTGGGGTGCAGGCATTTGCTTCTGGTTCTGTTCTGTCCTAGGTTTTAGCGTCTGTTGTTCCTTGTTACCTGTGTATCCCTGTTAGTTAATTACTTCTTAGGTATCTCAGTGCCTGCCTGTTCCGGTTTACACTCTGGAGTAATTATCTTGGCTCAAGTCTATCCTCACCACCAGAGATGCTAGTGAAGACCTGGTGTTGCTTAGTTACGCCCCTCCACAGTATTGCCAGTCAGTGATGCAGTGGGTTCACACCTGCTGATCCTTGCAGTACATTTTGTTTTCCTGGTTCTGTCATTTGCTTTTATTACTTGTCCTGTTGTACCTTGGTCTATTTCACCTGTGCCTGTTTTCCAGACGTCACGGAGGCTTACCCAGGGTCCCCACTCCCCAGCACTCGACACTATATTCAATACATAAAATAACATTTTATTGATTTGTATTTTATAGATTAAATTTGAGTTCTGTGGATGTATTTTTCCAGATAAGTGAATATATGTCCATAGAAGATTATGCCATTGCTGTGGGGTCAAGTATTTTAATTGTACTTAATTCAGAGTGTGAATACAGTATGTTTCATCCCAAGAGTGACAGAATAACATGCCTCTACATATGTGACCTTATTTACCTTTCCTCTTGGCTTGAGATATCCTGAGATAAGTGACGCAAAATAACCAGCTTTGAAGAAAAAAACATTTAGTATTATAATGCAAATGCACAAATACTTTTTTTTTTTCCAAATCAGGTTATCTTGCACCCCTGATCTTAGTATATTTCAAGAGAAAAAGTAAGGAAGAACGCATATTTCAATTAACAAAGGCAAAATGTAAAATTTGTTCATTTCAAATGATAGAAAATTGCTAATATTGACTTAAAAAAAATACACAATACCTGTCAAGGCAAAATAATTGCAGACTTGAGAATATAATTACAGACTTCAGAATGCTTGCATTTTTAATTATTTTTTGTAATTTAAGGATTCATTTTATTCTCAACCATGTTTTATAGAGTCTACAAAATATCTGCAAATAATAGCTCCATTTTTGAAAAATGCAACTGTGGATCAAACTAGAATTATTAGAGCTGTGAATAAAATAACAGAGGTAAGACCTTTGCAAATGGTTAGAGATTGCATTGTTACATGAAATAGATTTTTTTCTTTTTTGTGTTTTTAAATTGCTAGGATAATACTAATAATTTGCTAAACTTTAGCATTTATATGGCTGCATTGTTACTTTCTTCAACTTAGCACATTTTAGTTGTTCTTTTTTGTGAACATAAAAAGTTGGTTAAAATAAACATGTTTTCATTTGAGAGCATGCACAAAAGCTTTGTGATCTATTGTACATGTCATGTATTTCAAGGGAATCTAATGACACAAACTCATCTATTCTTTATATTATTTTTTATGTTAATGAGTTAACCCTTGAATAAGTTAAACATTGTCTCCAAATTCTTTGGCTTATCTTTTTTTCCTTGAAGTCTGACATTTTCCAACTCTGTGGTTCTGTACCCCAATGGGCAGATTGGCCATAGACCTTATTGGGAAATTTCCCGGTGGGCCGATGCCCAGAGGGCCACCCAAGCCTTCCTCTCTGCCGATGACCCGGTACATAATTAGCTCTCAGTTGTAATTAACACTGTGAGAATCAGGTACTCATATACCTGACCATCGACCACACATGCCCTGCTGAACGCTACTGCTTTGGCCCGCATATCACCTCCTAAGCCCCCCGCTCCATATCTTAATCAGAGACAGTTGGAGGGGTAGGAACAGCTCTTGGAGCAATATATTATGTTGCATTGTGGTATATGGTTCTGCTGGGATGGTATTTTGCTCTATGGTATTGCTGAACCTGCCCACTTGTTTTGCTCCACCTTCTGTTAATTTAGACCCTCCCTACAATATGGGGCCACTTCTAGTTTTTTTTCCAGGTCCACTTTAAGCTCTCAGTCCATCCCTGTCTACCCCCTTTCCCCAGTCAAAGATGTCTGCACACTTCTGGGCAGTACCTTAGCTTATGCTCGTCTCCGCAAACTATATTTCCTAGAATCAACTACACTTTATATGCATTTAAAGCAGCATCAAAACTTTCTGAATAGCAGTAGTATCACAGTAGTATCAGCTGCCTATGTGCTCAGAAAGAGTGGCACAATACAAGCGAACTAGCTTGGATAAAGAACAGGGAATACATTAAGCTCCCTTGTGAGTTACTGCATAACACATCTCAGAAGAGTGAGTGAGGACTGATGTTGGACTACAGCTTATGACTAGATGCACTGCAAAAAAGTAGTAAAAAAAAAGATAAATGGATAAAAAATTATTAGTATATTATGCATATGTTAGTTTTATATAAAATTTACCCTAATGTGTATGTTTGTGTTAGAAAAATAATAATTTTGTTCCCTGCTAGTGATGACAAACTGTACTTCACTATGGAATATTCTAGTGCGATAGAAGCAATTGGAAGTAAATGATATTTTGTTAAATAAACTGTACATGCTACTATACAAGCATATATACCGAAAAGCATCCAGATCCTCAACAGATCTCAATATCGTGGATGGTGATCTGACGGTGTACAGTGGTATCTGGCTATGGCATCCGGATAGAGTTACCATCTGTTAATCTGCCGGGACTGACTGCCTGAGTTCTCAGTGCAGATGGGAATGTGGACTTACAATAAAACAATTCTATTATGCCTTTATTTACCAATACGTATGCATATTGGAAACTGGAGTGTGTTACACATTTACTAACATTTCCTTTATTCATTTCTCATGGTTTAGATTTTTCTGAATGTGAATTCCAGCTCATGTGAGAATGTATTTGAACTCCTTCAAATTAATTTCCAGCTTCAACAAGATATTTCAATTACAAAGGATATTACTTTGCTGATCTGCTCGTTCTTTCAATCTTCTCACTTGCCAAATATTATTGATGATTCGGAAGACATTTTAGAGTCTGTAAGTTTATTTATTCATGAGCGCATTGTAAATTGAAAATATCATTTTAGTTTTCTTGGTTTCGTATAGTATCACAAGGAAACTAATTACATGGAAAAAAATCTATTAATGGCAGGATTATTGTTGAGAGTTTAAAGAAAATATTTTGCTTAGATTTAGTAAGTTTAATTCATTATTAAGCAGTACTTTATGTAATGCAATTGTATTATTATTATTTTTTACATATTTTTCTGACACGATAAAATATGTTTAAATGAATGGTATTGAGAATGAGATCTATCATGTGTAATACAAATATACAGTAAGATGCAGAAGCACAGTATATAGGTAATATACACACAGTGTGCACATATACATATACACAAATTCATATTGTAGTCTTATAATAATGTTATTAATACATTTCTAGTTCTTTGATCACATTTCTATATTTTTTCCCCATTTAGATGAGTCCCTGCACTAATATTTCACCTACACAACAGAAAATCTTAAGACTGACATATTGCAAATGATATATATGCCTTCTATAAACTATGCTAATAAAAAATAAATAAATCTATTGCATTGCAGGTGTACTGCTGGTCCAAAATGAAAGCAATCTCCAGCAGTTGCCAAATAGAGAGATGTTTTACTAAGTGGTGAATATATATTTTTTCCAGGATAATATATTGTGTTTTATTACCAAGCCTATTTAATTTGACAAAAGGGAACAGAATCAATACTAACACATAAACAATATAAATGAGCCACTAGCAAGATTATACAAAGAGTGAATATGGGAAAGATTTTACTATACTATTTCAACATATGACATTCAGTGCTGGTTTACACATAAACTAAAATAAGTGGTGCCAGCACAATGTTAAGATGCTTGTGAGGTGAGCAGTCACTTCCAGTCCTTAAAGAGGTTGTGCATTGAGAAAAAAAATACTTTTGCAATTTGCTTTCTATTACAAAAATGCTCCAGTTATAAGACATTCTCTTTATTTTATTATAATCGCACTTTCTTGTGTTTGACCCCTTCAGCCACAATTACATACCTTTTTATTTTGAAGTAGTAAAACAAACAAAAAACTATACAAATATATTGTTGTAATCATACTGATCAGCAGAAAAAGGATAGCATGTCATTTATCGCACACAGTGAACGCCATAATATCAAAACCCCAAAAAACCTTGTCAGAATTGTAGGTATTTTCAATTTAACCCCATAAATAATTTTTTCCCCCTTTTTCCCCAATACAAGACATGGTAAATTAAATTGTGCAATTAACAAATACAACTTATTCTGCAAAAACTAAGCATTCATATGGCTATATGAATGGGAAAGGTAAAAAATTATGGCTATTGGAATGTGGTGAGGAAAAAATGAATATGGGCCCTTTAAAAAAAAAAAAAAAAAAAATGCTTTCCAAAAGCTATAACTTTTAAGTTTTTTCATCAATTTACTTGTATGAGTTCTTATTTTTCGCATGACAAGTTATAGTTTTAATGCACAATTTTAAGTACATGTAATGATTGATTAAAGCAAGATGCTTTGCTAAAACCCCCTTTGTTTACGTCGGTAAAAAGCCTGCATTAGTGGTTACTAAGGGGTTAAGGTTTTTTATATAAATGTGCATGCCCACTTATTCATGGTCATGGTCATATGTGCTTAAATCCATCCTTCACCTGCCAACAGCTACATCAGGCATCAGCAACCTCCGCCACTCCGGCTGTTCTGAAACTACAACTCCCAGCATGCTCCATTCACTTATATGGGAGATACAAGGAAAGTGTGCATGCTGGGAGTCATAGTTTCACAGCATCTGGAGTGCCGAAGGTTGCTGACCCCTGAGCTAGAAAGGAGAGCTGCAGCAGAAAGGACATTCCCACAGAGCTGCCAGCCAAAATGAAATCTAGCAGAGCAATTAGAGCCATGATTAGGGAGATTTCTAGATCCATATAAGGTACATGCTGGTTCTGGCTTTGTTTAGAAAGAGATTATTGTGGAGAGATATACTAGCTCTGTGACTTGTACAGAAGTTAAGCAGTTAATTGCAGACTCCTCACTAACACACCCACTAAGTAGGGGAAGAGGAAAATACAAAGTGTGAAAAGCTGTCCTGCATTCTGATCATCTTACCTGCATATAGCACAGCCTGTCTCCTCTTAGAGAAAAGACTCTCATACCAGATTCCTGCTGCATCCAGCTGCACTAACCTTAGGGCTTCAGGTAAACTCTCCTTCTTGTAAGGAAGCAAGTTTAATTCATGTCTCTGAAGTCACTATGAGGTCGTGAGAAATGAAATGAATGATTGAAAGAGCTCAGATAAGGGATAGAACAGCTCAATTAAAAGAAAAAATGGAAGAGTTCACTAACGTGAAATATGACAGCAAGGAGCTTTAGGGCTGCTGATGGAGGGGGACAAAATGTACAAGGTAAATATGTATCCATATATTTTTTAATGTATACTGCTGCTACTAGCCTCATCTTGGGGTGCAAACATATCTAGCACCCACAGAGTGGCTTGTGTTGCATCTATTTCAGTAGGTGCTAGTTATTCTCTTTATCAGCATACAGTTTTTTGACAGTGTATAGCTGCTGCACATAGCTCTTGTTGGCCCCACAGACTGTTTAATACCATCCATTAGATCTGTAGATGTTTTTTTTACCCCTCTACAGACTTTTTCATTTTCGTCTTGTGTCCCTCTTCACGCTCCTCCCAGAACTGTCTTACTGGGGGCTGCCAACCATCACCAGTGCTCTGCCCCCCTCTCCCCCCATGGTCTCACAATAGTGATTGAGGGAGGCAGAAGCTGCCATCAGAGCAGAGGAGCAGGCTAGAGGAAAGACACAAGTTTAACCCGTAGAGGACCCGTGCTGTACATGTACTGCGCTGGAGGACGTCACTTAAGGACCAGCGGCGTACATGTACGGCAGGCTGATCGGGCAGGTGCAGGAGCTGTGCAAGCCCTATCAGTGGCACAGACCCTGCAGTCATTGACAGCTGGGCCCCTGCTACATACGCCGGCATCAGTGAAAACACAAACGCAGGCGTATTGACTCCTTGTATGCTGCGGTCAAATCTTACCACGGTATGCAGAGAGTTTGCGGAAGGTACAGATGCACTCTGCATCTCCATCGGGTCCCCGCGCTGCAGTGGCGGGGACCTGATGGCAGAGAAAGCAAGCCCGATGCCTTCCATAGGAGTCAGGGCTTGCCTTCTACGGAAGTCTGTGAGATCCAGTCCTTAGGCCTGGTCTCACAGGCAGGCTGTTAACATACAAGCTGAAATGCAATGTTTTACAATCCATGATGTATTGTAATTAGAGATGAGTGCATTTGTTTAAAATTCGATTCGCCGTTTCGCCTAATTGTTTTGAAAAAATTTGATCCGAATATACTCGTGGTGAATTTAGTTAAAAAACGGCTATTTCCTAGCTGCAGAGAGCCTTTGTAGTGGTATAGAACATTGTGCCTTGCAGTAACATGCATAGGGAGTCTGCTTTGGTAGTGAAATAATACTGTGAGTCTGTTTGACATGCAGAAAACAGGCGTCGCTATTAGAATCACTGCACACTTCACTTATTTGGGCAGTCATGGGGCCAAAACTGACCAAATAACTCAAGTATGAACTCAGCCTTACAGGTCGACGTTAGCACAAAGAAGAAACACACTCCTTTTACCCTGTCATCAGCTGATTCTACATGTCTACAGAATCTGTTATATTAAACGCTTATACAAGTAGAGCCACCCGACAGAGTGGAGAGAGTATCAACAGTGAGTTTGTTTTACGACACTGATTATTTTGTCCTTCCTCTGATCCGTCAAAACAATAACCCACAAAAAAACAGATCCTGTCTGTGGAGCATCTGCCTTCACTCGGTCAGCATTTGGTCAGTAATCCATCAGTACTGCTAATGCCAAACAGAGATGAAATGTGAACGGAATATTTGCACATCTTCTATGTTTTGTACCCACTCCAGCTTTTGGCTACCAAATCATAAACCAATTCTGATGGGACCATACAGGCCTTACAGCTGCTACACAGAGAGGATCCGTTGTGTGTCAAATTTTTCCTTCCTTCTGACAGATCAGAAGAAGAGTCAAATAAATGATAGCCAAGCCAAAAAGGCTAAATAGAGGCCTAGTCATGAAGTGGGGAGGGTGGGGACAGCATGAGAAGTCCACAGAGTGGCCCTATGACATAGTGGTGAGGTGGAAGCAGCATGAGGAGACCACAGAGTGGCCCAATGACAGAGTCTGTAGGTGGCAGCAGCATCAGGAGGCTACAGAGTGGCAAGGTGACATAGTGTGAAGGTAGTGGCAGCATCAGTAGGCCACAGAGTAGCAAGGTGACAGTGTGGAGATGGCAGCAGCATGAGGAGGCCACAGAGTGGCAAGATGGCATAGTTTTGAGGTAGCAGCAGTATCAGGACACTACATAATGGCAAGGTGACATAATGTGGAGGTAGCAGCAGCATCAGGAGACTACAGAGGGACCCAGTGACATTGTGTGGAGGTGGGCAGAAATTACAGTACCCGCTGACTATGGTAGGTATAAGAAGGAGCACTTGGCATCAGATGTGTGGCATTAGGCGAGCATCAGAATAGTAGCTGAGGAAGGTAGCCAGAAGAAACCGGTCTCTTTTGTCAAAGTGTTGGTATGGCACCATGGATGATCTAGTCTGATGTATCAAGCATTGTTGGGTGTAAATCCTGGCTAATCCACTCCTGATTCATCGGCGAGTTTTCCTTTGGTTAACTATGGCCCCCGCTCTGATGCCATACTACTACTATCGCTAAATATTGCTTGTGCTCCAATGTTCTCCTCCTCCTCCTCCAGTTCAGCCCCTACAGGGCTCTTGTGGCCATGAGATCTAGGTGCCACGTCTCCAGTCCCCTAATCAGCCAGATTTACCAGCATCTGTTCCAGGACTTGAAGCAGTGGAATGACGTTGTTCATCTCGTAGTCCTAGCGACTGACAAATAACTTGGCCTCCTCAAAGGGCCTGAGCAAATGGCCTGTGTCACGCATGAGCTGCCACTGGCTGACATCAAAGTTACACAGGGGAGTACTCCTGTCCACTTGGATCATCAAGAAATCATTTATGGTCTTTCTCTGTTCGTACAGTCGGTCCAACATATGGAGGGTGGAATTCCAACAGGTGGAAACATTGCATATCAGCCTAGGTTTGGGGGATGACATTCTGCCGCTGCAGCTCAAGGAGGGTGTGCTTTGCGATGCACGAGTGGCTGAAGTGCATGCAAAGTTTCCTAGACATTTTTAGGATGTCTTGCAGATGGGTGGAAGACTTCAGGAACCACTTGACAACCAGATTAAATACGTGTGCAATGCAGGGCACATGGCTCAGCCCTCCTTTACAAAGTGCCAACACCATGTTCTTCCCGCTGCCGTCCACTTTGGCAGACACCGACAGGCTGAAGGACTGGCCCACCTTCTGTACATGTGTGTGCAGGGCTGGTACTGCCTTTTTGGCAAAGAAATGACAGCTTAGGATTCTCCACCTCGCCTCAGTACAAGCCAACAGTTCTCTGAAAGGTGCAGATTTCACCACTTGGAAAGGGAGGGACTGCAGCACCAGCAACTTTGAAAGGAGCACATTCGGCTTCTGCGTCGTTGGATGAGTGAACGCATCTCTTGACAATCGCTTTGGTGATCGATTGCTGATGGAATGACTGACGAGGAGTAGGAGGGCGAGTAGCAGGAGCGTCAGGACCAGCAGATGATGGGAAGGACAGACAGCTCCCTTCGGCTGAGGTGGTGGAGCCTTGACTTCCTGAAATCGGCTGCGTACCACTGGGTGATGCAGCGGTTGCTGCGGCAGGCTGGACCACCACATCGGAGCCACGGTTCTCCCAGGCCATTTTATGGTGACGCTCCAGATGTTGACGCAGCGCCATGGTGCCAACATTGGCACTCTGGCCACACTTCACCTTCTGCCCACAGATTCTACATATGGCCATGTTCACCTCCTCCGGCGGCTTAACAAATAACTGCCACACCACCTAGTAGGTGGTTTTACCCCCAACACTACGCACTGACTGACTGTTAAAACCGCTGCCTCCGTGAACCAGTGCACTGCTGCTTCCCGGGCAGGTAGGCTCCTGCGAAGAAGGTGGTCTACCCCTGCACGTTTGGCTCCCGACCTCCCACTACTGCCACCCTGATGACTCCCGGCCAAGCTAGCGACTTGCTGGCTTCACTGCTGCCTCACGGGCAAAAAGACACCCTCTTCTCCCGATGATGATGATGAGGATGAAGCCAAGTGCGATCAGCAACATAATCATCGAGTACTGCCTGCACGTCACTGATGTCCGTCTCTGATCAGGAATCTTACCGCTTGCAACAACAGCTCCCACACCACTCTCCTCATCACTACTTGCCCACCTACCAGAGGAATCGGCGGATGTCTTCTCCAGATCTTGGCTGGGCAGTAGCTGCTGACTGTCCCCTAGTAGCTGATCCTCGCTGAAAAGGGGAGCCGAGCCTACGGCATATAATACTTCTCGCGGTGTGAAGGAACTGAAAATGACAGAGGAAGGTTCAGGACAGGACTTGCTCCCTGGCCATGCCAACTAAGGGTTGTGTCTAATGAACCCACCGACTCTTGGCTGGGAGTGTCTGATGTCACTTGGGATGAAATGGAACTGAGTCAGCCATTCAAGAACCGCTGGGTTGCTGGTCAAGACACGACTGCTAGATGACAAAGGAGCTCATGCCTCTCGCTGCGACCCCTGCTGCCATGCCCCCTTACTCTGCTGCAACCTCTGCCAGAAACATTTAGGCCTCTGCCACTCCCCTGTGCAGGGCCTGGCACTTCTTTGTCTGACATATTGTTAGAATAAAAAGGAAATTAAAACATCCCCCAAAAATTCACCACACAACGGCAAATACTTTTTTGCGCCACTAACACACGCAAAAAAGGGCTTTAGAACATATAACTGCATCGCAGAACAGCAAATAGGCCCTTATTTTTTTACACTTATACAGGACACAAAAGGCTTTAGATTAGAACATATGACTACACCACTGACCGGAAAATATATATTTGTCTTTTTCCACTAATACACTCCACAAAAGGCTTTAGAAAAGATAACTGTACCGCTGAACAGCAAATATATTTTTCTTTTTCCACTAATATACACCACAAAAGGCTTTAGAACATATAACTGCATCCCTGTCCGGCAAATATATTTTTCTTTTTCCACTTTTTCCACTTTAGAACAGATAACTGCACAGCTAATCAGCAAATATATTTTTTCTTTTTCCACTAATACACGCCACAAAAGGCTTTAGAACAGATAACTACACCACTGAACAGCAAATATATTTTTCTTTTTCCACTAATATACACCACAAAAGGCTTTAGAACATATAACTGCATCCCTGTCCGGCAAATATATTTTCTTTTTCCACTTTTTCCACTTTAGAACAGATAACTGCACAGCTAATCAGCAAATATATATTTTCTTTTTCCACTAATACACGCCACAAAAGGCTTTAGAACAGATAACTGCACCACTGAACGGCAAATATAATTTTCTTTTTCCACTAATACACACCAGAAAAGGCTTTGAAACATATAACTGCACAGCTAACCGGCAAATATATTTTTCTTTTGACACTAATACACGCCACAAAATTCTTTAGATAACTAAACCGTTGAATGGCAAATATATTTTTTATTTTTCCACTAATAAACACCTCAAAAGGATTTAGAACATACTGTATAACTGCTCTGCTGACCGGCAAGTATAGTTTTTCTTTTTCCACTAATACATGCCACAAAAGGCTTTAGAACAGATCACTGCATCACTGAACGGCAAATATATTTGTTCTTTTTCCACTAATACACGCCACAAAAAGCTTTAAAACAGGGATACTCAACCTGCGGCCCTCCAGCTGTTGAAAAACTACAACTCCTAGCATGCCTTAATAGTTTTAGGCTGTCCAGGCATGCTGGGAGTTGTAGTTTTGCAACACCTGGAGGGCCGCAGGTTGGACTTCCCTGCTTTAGAACTTCCGGTTCCCTGCTTTACAACCGGAACCTGCAAATATATATTTTTTGGCCACTAATACACACAACAAAAGGCTTTAGAACATGGATCTGCAAAAATGCTTCCGTTACAATGATACAACTGCATGCATCCATCATAAATGGTTCCGGTTGTATTATGTCTTCTATAGCCATGATGGATCCGTCTTGAACACCATTGAAAGTCAATGGGGGACAGATCAGTTTTCTATCGTGCCAGATTAACGTGTCAGAGAAAACTGATTTGTCCCGATTGACTTACATTGTGTGTCAGGATGGATCCGTTTGGCTCTGCGTCATCAGGCAGACAGCAGAACGCTGCAGGCAGCGTTTTGGTGTCTGCCTCCAGAGCGGAATGGTCACTAAACAGAGGCAAATTGATGCGTTCTGAGCAGATCCTTTTCCATTTAGAATGCAGTAGGGCAAAACTGATCTGTTTTGGACCGCTTTTGAGAGCCCTGAACGAATCTCACAAACGGAAAGCCAAAACCCTAGTGTGAAATTAGCCTAACTGCCCCGCTGAACAGCAAATATATTTTTTCTTTTTCCACTAATACACGGCACAAAAGGCTTACATCACAAAAAGTGCAATATCAAGCAAAAAGTCATACGCACCCCAAAATAGTACCAATCAAACCATCATCTCATCCTGCAAAAAATAAAACAATATCTTGGACAATTGCCCCAAAAAGAAAAAAATAAAGATTTTTTTGTTTCAAAAATGCTTTTATCGTGTAAAACTAAAATAAATAAATAAAGGAGACATATTATGTATTGCCATGTCAGTAACGACCTGCTGTACAAAAATATCACATGACCTAACCCCTCCAGTGAACACAGTAAAAAAATAAAAAATAAAAACGGTGTCAAAAAAGAAATTTTTGGGGAACCTTACATCACAAAAAGAGTAATACCAAGCGATCAAAAAGTCATACGCACCCCAAAATAGTACCATTTTTAAACCGTCATCTGATCTTACAAAAAATGAGACTCTACCTTAGACAATCACATAAAAAAAAAACAACTATGGCTGTCAGAATATGGAGACACTAAAACATGATTATTTTTTTGTTTAAAAATGCATTTATTGTGTAAAACTTAAATAAAAAAGTATACATATTAGGTATTGCCACGTCCATAACAACCTGCTGTATAAAAATATCACATGGCTTAACACCTCAGATGAACACCGTAAAAAGAAAAAAGGTGTCAAAAAGCAATTTTTTGTCACATTACATAACAAAAAGTATGATCAAAAGTGTAATCAAAAAGTCATATGCAACCTAAAATAGTACTACTTAAACTGTTATCTTATCCTGCTAAAAATTAAACCCTACATAGAACAGTCACCCAAAAAAAAAAATAATGTCTTTCAGAATATGGAGACACTAAAAAAGAATTTTTTTTCAAAAAAACAAACAACCCCAAAAATGAGTTCATATTTTGTATTGTTGCATCCGTAACAACCTGCTCTATAAAAAACCACCTTATTCCATAGTTTCCAAAATTGGGTCACTTTTAGGAGTTTCTACTCTAGGGGTGCATCAGGGGGTCTTCAAATGTGACATGGCAACTTAAAATTATCCCAGTGAAATCTGCCCTCCAAAAACCACATGGCGCTCCTTTCCCTCTATGCCCTGCCGTGTGCCCATACAGCAGTTTACGATCTCAAATGGGTTGCTTCTGTAAACTACAGAATGAAGGTTATAAATATTGAATTATTTTGGACTGTTAACCCTTGCGTTGTACACTGAAAAACATGTATTAAAATGGCAAATCTGCCCAAAAAGTGAAATTCTGAAATTTCATCTCCATTTTCCTTTAACCCCTTCACTACCAGTATGTACATGTAGAGCGCCGGAGCGATTTGCAAACATGGAGCATGCTCGCACGTGCAGCGGGCAGCATGGCCAGCAAGTCTCTGCTGTTTCAAACAGCAGAGACCTGCGGCTCATTACCTTGATGTGGTAATTAAAGGCTTTAGATGCTGTGATCAAGTGAGATCATGGCATCTAAATGCGCAAAAACCCAGAAGCTTGCGCTTTCAGGCTTCCTACCAACACCCCCTGCAGCCAATGGGGGCATCGGTAGTTGCACTGAACACCATCAGTCTTGCTGACGAGGCTTATAGTGTTCATGCTGCAATTCTTATTTTGGCCACAAGATGGCAGGATAAGAAATGAGCAATTTTTTGTCCAAAACCAATTAAAAAATCATTGATAGAGCCAAATGAAAAATTGGAAAACATAATTTATAGGCTCATATATGAGCTTCAAAATCATCAAAAAAATAAATAAATAAAAAGTAAAAGAATATATAAAAAATTAACAAATACACAGTTGCAAGAAAAAGTATATGAACCCTTTGGAATGATATGGATTTCTGCACAAATTAGTCATAAAATGTACTCTGATCTTCATCCAAGTCACAACAATAGGCAATCACAGTCTGCCTAAACTAATAACACACAAAGAATTGAATGTTACCATGTTTTTATTGAACATACCATGTAAACAATCACAGTGCAGGTGGAAAAAGTATGTGAACCCTGGATTTAATAACGGAAATAACTTTAATCAAACATTTCCTGTAGTTGCAGATCAGACGTGCACAACGGTCAGGAGTAATTCTTGACCATTCCTCTTTACAGAACTGTTTCAGTTCAGCAATATTCTTGGGATGTCTGGTGTGAATCGCTTTCTTGAGGTCATGCCACAACATCTCAATAGGGTTGAGGTCAGGACTCTGACTGGGCCACTCCAGAAGGCGTATTTTCTTCTGTTTAAGCCATTCTTCTATGCTTTTCATTTTTCCTTCGATGATAGCAATCGGTCCAGGCCCTGACGCAGCAAAGCAGCCCCAAACCATGATGCCCCCACCACCATACTTCACAGTTGGGATGAGGTTTTGATGTTAGTGTCCTGTGCCTCTTTTTCTCCACACATAGGGCCAGATTTATCATTACTCTGACAGCTCACTCCACTTTCACATATGGCTAAAGTCAGTTTTAGCCAAGTCAGATTTATGATCGGCCCTTTAAGACTGTAATAAATGTGGTTTGACGGTAGCAGTTTATCCGTCAGTAAGCAGCTTTACAAAAGTCGCACGTCTTTACGAAAAAGTCGCATGTTCTATTAAAAAGTCGCATAAGATAAGCATGGTCCTCACTGGAGTGAAATTGCACCTTTTTTTGTGACTTTTTTGCGACTTTTTAAATAGTCACAATAGTAAATCTGTCTAGAGATGAATTTGCATAAGAAAACACGCCCACTTTTAGGAAACCTTTGCAACTTTTTCACTCCATTATTCTGACTTGAGCTAATGATAAATCTGGCTCATAGTGTTGTGTCTTTCTTCCAAACAACTCAACTTTTCATTTCATTCGTTTCATCTGTCCACAGAATATTTTGCCAGTACTGCTGTGGAACATCCAGGTGCTCTTGTGCAAACTGTAAACGTGCAGCAATGTTTTTTGGACAGCAGTGGCTTCCTCTGTGGTATCCTCCCATGAAATCCATTCTTGTTTAGTGTTTTACATATTGTAGATTTGCTAACAGGGATGTTAGAATATGCCAGAGACTTTTGTAAGTCTTTAGCTGACACTTTTGGATTCTTCTTCATCTCATTGAGCAGTCTGCGCTGTGCTCTTGCAGTCATCTTTACAGGACGGCCACTCCTAGGGAGAGTAGCAGCAGTGCTGAACTTTCTCCATTTATAGACAATTTGTCTTACCGTGGACTGATGAACAGAAAGGCTTTTGGAGATACTTTTATAACCCTTTCCAGCTTTATGCAAGTCAACAATTCTTAATCATAGGTCTTCTGAGAGCTCTTTTGTGTGAGGCATCATTTACATCAGGCAATGCTTCTTGTGAAAAGCAAACCCAGAACTAGTGTGTGTTTTTTATAGGGCAGGGCAGCTGTAACCAACACCTCCAATCTCATTTCATTGATTGGACTTTAGTTGGCTGACACTTCATTCCAATTAGCTCTTGGAGATGTCATTAGTCTAGGGGTTCACATACTTTTGACACCTGCACTGTGAATGTTTACATGGTGTGTTCAATAAAAACATGCTAACATTTAATTATTTGTGTGTTATTAGTTTAAGCAGACTGTGATTGTCCATTGTTGTGACAGATGAAGATCAGATCACATTTTATGACCAATTTGTGCAGAAATCCATATCATTCCAAAGGGTTCACATACTTTTTCTTGCAACTGTACAAGTTTAAATCACCT
Organism: Bufo gargarizans; assembly: GCF_014858855.1. Lineage (NCBI taxonomy): Eukaryota > Metazoa > Chordata > Amphibia > Anura > Bufonidae > Bufo > Bufo gargarizans. The sequence continues at coordinate 224,463,759 of NC_058084.1, forward strand.
TCCTTTCTGTAAAATAAAAAAATAACCTAAACCTAAAAACCTAAAACACAAAAAACATAAACATCATGGGTATCACCGCGACTGAAAACGCCCATACTATTAAAATATTTTAAATTTTTTTACATTACAGGGAATGGCCTAACCTAAAAAAGGGTTAAAGTGGTCGATTTGCCATTTTGTCATTGCTTCTCTTACCCATATAAATGTAATAAAATGTGATCAAAAAGTAATGCACACTCCAAAATGGTATCAATAAAATGTATGGATTATCCCACAAAAAATTAGCCCCTAAACAGCTCAGTAGACTTAAGTATAAAAAAGTTGTGGGGGGGTCAGAATATGGTGATATTAAATATTTTTTATTTTATCAAAGTTTACATTTATTTTTACACTATTGAGAAATAAAAAAATATATACATATGGGGTATTGTTGTAATAGTACTTACCCATAGACTGAAGGGCAAGAGTCAGTTTTGATGCAAAAGAAACACCGTGGGAACAAAACTCGCAAAACGGTGGAGGAAAAAATAAGTCCTCAAACAGCGGGTCCGCAATATGCAGGTACCGGCCATGTGCTCATCACATCACAGATGTGGACCAGCTCATTTCAATGGGTCCGCAATCATCCGGAAAGTGCGGTGCGGAACGGAGACATGGAACTATGCACTATGGAGTGTTTCCATGGGGTTTCTGTCCGTGCCTCCGCACTGCAAAAAAAATGGTACTTGTTTTATATTTTTGCAGTGCGGACGGATAACGGACCCATTCAAGTTGAACGGGTCTGGATCCATCGCGGAAGCCGCATGGATAGTGCCCGTGCATTGGGGACCGCAAATTGCGGTCTTCAATGCATGGAAAGGCCGGCCAATGCCATCTACAAGAGGCATTAACCCCTTAGTGACCAGACTGTTTTGGGCCTTACTGACCAAGCATTTTTCTTCCTTTTTTCATCTTTGCCTTCCAAGAGCTATAACTTTTTCCGTCTATATATCTGCATGAGGGCTTGTTTTTTGCAGGATAAGTTTTTTAATGGAGCCATTTTGGGGTACACATAACTTTCTGATTAACTGTTAATAATGCTTTCTTGGATGGAGATGGGGAAAAACAGCAATACTGCCACTGCATTTTTACATTATAAATTTTACAGCGCTAATTTTTCGTTATAAATAGCATAATATCTTTATTCTCTGGGTCAGTGCGATTACAGTGATACCAAATACATATAGAAAAAAAATCTATCCTTTTAAGCCAATTAAAAACATTATATCTCCCTTTGGATAAAGTTAATTGACAGACCTTTGCCTATGGAAAAATAGAAATAATCTGCTAGAGTTAAACCTGATTATTTTGATGCAATTTGGCTGAATTCTCAAACTGTTTTCTCTGATTGTTGTATAGTGCTGCAGTGTGAATGAAGTGTGAATAACACTATCGATTTATGTATTTTACTTATGGGTTAATATTGCATTCTGAACTGTATTTCCACTGAAATTTTTATTCTTACTTTTGGTAACCTGCTGTTTCTCTGTACTTTGGTGCTGCATGTACAGTATGGGAAGTGTGTTTTTCCATATTGTTTTTTCATGTTTTCCTTGCTTATTAAACCTTTCTTGTTTTTGTGTTTTTGTTTTTTGCTCCCTGTCTTCACATAGCCATATGAGGGCTTGTTGTTTGTGGGGCAAGTTGTACTTTCCAATGCCACCATTTAATATTGCATAGCATGTAGTGGGAAGTGGGAAACAAATTCCAAATGAGGTGGAAAAACACAATTCTGCAAGTTTAGTTTTTTATCATTTTTTTTCTTTTACAACATTCACTATGCAGTAAAACTGACTTGTGCTCTTCATTTTCTAGGTCAGTATGAATCCAGCGATACCACATATCTATAGTTTTTCTTGCGTTTTGATACAAAAAGAAAAATATTAAAAAATATTTTTTTTTAGCAATATTTTCTGACCCATGTAACTTTTTTGCAGTTATGTGTACTGAGCTGCTTGAGGGTTGATTTATATTTTTTGTGTGGGGTGATCTGTACTTTTCATTGATACCAGTCGGGTGTGTACGACTTTTTGATCACTTTTTATTTATTTTTTTGTGGGAGAAGAAGCCATCAAATAACAGAAAATTGGCCATTTTGACACAGTTTTTTCATTTTGCCTTTTTCCATATGGGACAAATATTTCCATATTTTGTTAGTATAGGCATTTTCACATGCAGTGATACCCATTATATGTATTTTTTCTAAGCTTTTTTATTTTAATTTTAGGGAAAGGGGGGGTTGATTTGAATGTTTATATTTAAAAAAATTACTTAAAAAAATAATTAAAACCCTTTTTTTACAGTTCCCATAGGGAACTATAACAAGCAATCATTGGATTGCTATTCTCTATGAGAAATGTACTATGTTTCTATGGAGCCCTGCAACAGGCAGAGGCTCCATAGAAACTACTATGCAGCAGCCTCCTGTCATTCTGAATGACAGGGGCTGTCGCATGCTCCGGCTCCTCCGATCACTACATGGGGGAGTCGGAGCATACCGGGAAGCGTGCTTTCGGATTTTCACGCACTCAGATGCTGTGGTCAGGTTTTTTTTTTTTAAAGTATCAGACTGCTCTAAAGGAAATAACCTCAGGTTTAGGCCCCTTTCAAACCATAGCACCCGCACATTATTTCTGCGTTGCGTGAGAATCACAGCATGTTCAATATTCTGCATTTTTTAAGCAGCCCTGATATTTTTCATGCAGCCCTGATATTTTTCATGCAGCCCTGATCCCGTAGAAGTGAATGGGGTTTCAGTGAAAAAAACATTGCTCTGGATATAAGGCCTCATGCACATGACCGTTGTTGTGCTCCGTGTCCATTGCGCCGTTCGTCGTGATTTTCTGCGGACCCATTGATTTTCAATGGGTCCGTGGAAAAATTGGCTAATGCACCGTTTGCCATCCAAATCTGTGATCCGTGATTCCAGTCCATCAAAACATATAACCTGTCCTATTTTTGTTCACGGAAAACAGTTTGTGGCCCCATTCAAATCAATGGGTCTGCAAAAAATGTGTAGATACTGTAATTTTGTCAGGATGCCAAGGTGGAATGTTGATAAGTTAATAACCTTGGTCCAGGAGCGCCCAGAACTTTGGGACAGCAGGTGTAGTGGCTACCAGGACCGTGTACGCAAGGAGGTATCCTGGGAGCAGGTGGCACGTCACATGCGGCGAGGCGAATGGGAAAAAGGTGACAGACGATCTCGTGCAGACTTAGGTAAGTGCCAGCTATGTATTTTTTCTGTCCTGCCCTTGAGTTGTCACTTTTCTTTATCTCCAACTTCAAGTAGGCCATGCTACTGTCTCATTGGTTGTTCGCCTTGTAGCTTTCTTCAGGCTATTTATTTTTTGTTTGTTTTTTGGTCAAAAGTTAAAACATACACTCTCATTTACAATGAAATATGGATGTTCAAGCCTTTTTAGTATATAGCATTTATTATATATGTCTCCTCTAGCATATTGCCTGTTTGTTTATGTGACATAATAGTGCATGCAATAGTTGTCCCCATCCTCTATGGTGAAAAGTATGTGTTTTGTAAACAGGCCTCCGCATATATTCACCTTCTTCTTCCTGCCATGCTTGTACATTCCTCTCGCCACTCTGTATCCTACTGTACCATGCAAAATGCATTGGTTTGTATTTATGTTTTATTTTTATTTTTTTCAACGTGGATATAGTTGGTTTGTCTGTAAGATTAGGTTTTTATGGTTATTACTTATTTTTTTTGTATTTTATGGTGTGTATTTTCTATTTTTTTATTTTTTTATTTCCACAGTTAAACAAACAACAAACAGATGGAACAGCTGCCGAGATCAGTTTTGGCGAGAGCTGAACGAGCGGGGGCAAAGTGGGCAAGGCGGCTCCAAGAAGAGGCCCTATCTATATACTGTGCAACTTCAATTTCTTAGGCCTGTCATGGATCTGAGGCCTTAAGTACTCTTTTCACCCCTCACTTTGTTGACGTACACATTTTACGTTATATGTAATGTAGTCCATTACCGGCTCTAAACTTTAGCTTTTTGGCTGTTTGGCCCTGCTATACGATTAGCTGTGTGATGCGCTGGGGCGTGCTTTGTGCATATGCCAGCTACATTCTCTCTTCATGTGGGGCCCTCCCTTCTATGCCACAGACCTATGCTATCTACAAGCAGAGCCAGAAGAAAGCGTGTGGCTGACACGTGTGACCTGCATGTCTCATATCTTCATACAATTGTTGTTCTGGGGTGCACGGTGTTGTTCCCCTTACAATCCCATCTTGGTCACCTATCCCGCTAATAGGTGATCAATCTTCTAAAGGGGTCCCCTTTTGATGTTGATGTGCACCAGGCTTTTTTTATTTTGGCACCAGCGTCAAGTTTTCTCCAATGCTTTGTTCTTTTATTTGTACCGGTAAGCTTTTTCTATAAGCAATACTGTACATGTTAATAATTTTAATGTTGTAGTACAATCTAATTCTTCTCCTTGTCTTAATGTCAAATTGCCTGCCTCCACCCTGTCCCTGTATAATAACTACTTCTCCTGGCATGTGCATGTGATGGCTCCTACCTGGTTTTGTTGTGTGACCCAAAATTACACTGTTCTTGTTCTCAATGAATTTGAGGAGTGTGATGTTTGGTTGGTTGTGAAACTGCCCTTTGAAAAGACGGATCTAACATCAGCATTTGGTTAGCTCCTTGTATTTGTCTAGATACTTTTGTGCTGGACAGCTCTAAACACTAAGTAATGTGCCTATAAAGTGTTTGTCAATTTGCCATTTAGGTATAATTGCGAACTTATTTTTCTGGCATTTTTGAGGCCTTAATTCAGGCAAAACTTTTTACATTCATTCAAAGCAGATATTTCATTATGTGGGGCCTGTCGCTTTTGTAATAGACATACCGCTGGATTCCATGTTTATTATAAAAGTATAGCAAGCTGGAGAATAGTCCCAGAAAGCAAATATTTCTTTTTTTCCATTTTCCATACAGTACTGTGGATAGTTTGGACAACAATGATCCAGACAACTCTGATGTTGGGGGCAGCGAGACACCGGCTGTCTTTTCCCCAGCCACCAGCCCAGCAACAACACCTGCAGAGGAGTCTCAACCAGCCCCACCCCAGGCAGACATAACATCCCAGCACAGGCCAGAACAGGGGACAAAAGCACAACCCAGGCGGAGGCGTCAGGCCCAACCCTCTTCCTCTGGGCAACAAACTCAGGAAATGATTGATTCCCGAGTTATTGAGGTTCATGCCCAGAGGAGGAGTGAAGGGAAAGAAGAGGCCATGTTGAGGGGTTATGCACTTCTATTAAGGCTGGTTCCCCTGGAAAAATACAACGACTGTATGGCCGCTATCTCAATGATTTTAGATATGTTTGCCTCTTCCTATCAGGGAGACCTACTTTCAGAAATAAATGATATGCGCAGGCGGGTTATGAGGCCACCATCGGCAACACATGCTCAACCCTGCCAGCCAGCTCCTCAACCCACTCATGGCCCCTATTTCCACCAACCACCACCGTATCAGGGGTCCCTTCAACAAACCCCCCCCCGGCCAGCAAAGTTATGGGGACACTTTTGCAAGCGGGCACATGATTTAGGCCATGTGGCACCTTCTAGTTCATATGGCCCTGTGTCACGAGGGTGTCAAGAGCCACGTCTGACTCCTTTATACCCGGGGTCAGGAAGTCGCAGCGGGTGGCTGCGCACTCGATGTCTAAAGATAGTGCTGTTTCTTACTGGTAGCTTTCTGGGTTTGCCTTGCAAATCATTTTGTCTCACTCAGGGATCCGTAGCTTCTTCTCCTCAGCTGTTTCTTGTCTAGCACTCCCAAACTCCTTATATTCCCCTCTCCCACTTCTCTGGTTGCCAGATATAGAGATTCCTGCCTGGAGCTGTGTAGTTGTGATTCCTGGTTGTTGTTCCAGAGCGTTACCCTCCGGATCCCTGTTGGGCTTTTGTTGTCCGTTGTTGTCGCCCACCTGGGATTATATGTTTTGTCTGTATTGTCTGTCCTCTCCTTGTTGTTTTCCTTTAGTGTTAGTGGTGCGGACTAGTGTTCCCACCGCCCTATTCACTACGTAGGGCTCATCTTAGGGAAAGCTAGGGTTTAGGCACGTGATCAGCGTACGGATGAGGAACCCATCTAGGGACGTCAGGGCAGTCAGATACCAGCCTCAAGGTTAGTTAGGGGTCACCACCTTTCCCTCTCCCTTGGACAGGGCCTTCCCATTTCCCTCCCTTTGCGTCACGTATGTGATCGGCACGCCGGTCATGATATTATATCTGGCCCTTATTTTGCGTAGGTAGAAAGAAGAAAAAAAAAACAAAAAAAAACAAACGTTTTCTTTCTGCCTATTTAGAATCCAGTATGGATCCTATTGCTGCTTTGACAAAGCAACTTTAAGGCCTGTCTTTGGAGGTGACAGGATAGAAGGCGTCGGTCCTCCAGCAACAGCAGCAATTGCAGCAGACCGCAAGCCCAGCGGTTGCTATGGGTACCCAGGTTACTGCGGAACCCAAGGTTGTTCTTCCTGACGGATTTTCTGGGGAAAGGGACAAATTTGTGACGTTCCGTGAGGCCTGTAAGTTATATTTTAAGCTGCGCCCTTACTCCTCTGGTAATGAAGAACAGCGGGTGGGGATTGTTACTTCCCTGCTTCAGGGGGACCCGCAATCATGGGCGTTCTCTTTACCCACTGATTCCCAGGCTCTCCGGTCTGTGGATGAATTTTTTGGGGCCTTGGGTCTCATATATGATGACCCTGACCGAGTCGCCCTGGCTGAGTCGAAATTACGGAGACTCCTACAGGGAGAGCGGCCAGCAGAGGAGTATTGCTCAGAGTTCCGTAGGTGGGCTACGGATACCCGAGTCAGTTCTGCTCTGGGTTATCCGAAAGGGTTAAGGATGCGCTTGCGCTGTATGAGACCCCTTTTCCCTTGATGCTGTTATGTCCCTTTCTATCAGAATAGATAGACATCTTAGGGACAGATTGAAAGATCCTGAGTAGAGTTGAGCGGACACCTGGATGTTCGGGTTCGAGAAGTTCGGCCTAACTTCCCGGAAATGTTTGGGTTCGGGATCCGAACCCGATCCGAACTTCGCCCCGAACCCGAACCCCATTGAAGTCAATGGGGACCCAAACTTTTCGGCACTAAAAAGGCTGTAAAACAGCCCAGGAAAGGGCTAGAGGGCTGCAAAAGGCAGCAACATGTAGGTAAATCCCATGCAAACAAATGTGGATAGGGAAATGAATTAAAATTAAAATAAAATAATTAAAAATTAACCAATATCAATTGGAGAGAGGTCCCATAGCAGAGAATCTGGCTTCACGTCACCCACCACTGGAACAGTCCATTGGCATATATTTAGGCCCAGCACCCAGGCAGAGGAGAGAGGTCCCGTAACAGAGGATCTGTCTTCATGTCAGCAGAGAATCAGTCTGCATGTCATAGCAGAGAATCAGGCTTCATGTCAGCCACCACTGCAACAGTCCATTGTCATATATTTAGGCCCAGCACCCAGGCAGAGGAGAGAGGTCCCGTAACAGAGGATCTGTCTTCATGTCAGCAGAGAATCAGTCTGCATGTCATAGCAGAGAATCAGGCTTCACGTCAGCCACCACTGCAACAGTCCATTGTCATATATTTAGGCCCAGCACCCAGGCAGAGGAGAGAGGTCCCGTAACAGAGAATCTGGCTTCATGTCAGCAGAGAATCAGTCTGCATGTCATAGCAGAGAATCAGGCTTCACGTCAGCCACCAGTGCAACAGTCCATTGTCATATATTTAGGCCCAGCACCCAGGCAGAGGAGAGAGGTCCCGTAACAGAGGATCTGGCTTCATGTCAGCAGAGAATCAGTCTGCATGTCATAGCAGAGAATCAGGCTTCACGTCAGCCACCACTGCAACAGTCCATTGGCATATATTTAGGCCCAGCACCCAGGCAGAGGAGAGAGGTCCCGTAACAGAGGATCTGGCTTCATGTCAGCAGTGAATCAGTCTGCATGTCATAGCAGAGAATCAGGCTTCACGTCAGCCACCAGTGCAACAGTCCATTGTCATATATTTAGGCCCAGCAGCCAGGCAGAGGAGAGGGGTCCCGTAACAGAGGATCTGTCTTCATGTCAGCAGAGAATCAGTCTGCATGTCATAGCAGAGAATCAGGCTTCACGTCAGCCACCACTGCAACAGTCCATTGGCATATATTTAGGCCCAGCACCCAGGCAGAGGAGAGAGGTCCCGTAACAGAGAATCTGTCTTCATGTCAGCAGAGAATGAGTCTGCATGTCATAGCAGAGAATCAGGCTTCACGTCAGCCACCACTGCAACAGTCCATTGGCATATATTTAGGCCCAGCACCCAGGCAGAGGAGAGAGGTCCCGTAACAGAGAATCTGTCTTCATGTCAGCAGAGAATGAGTCTGCATGTCATAGCAGAGAATCAGGCTTCACGTCAGCCACCACTGCAACAGTCCATTGGCATATATTTAGGCCCAGCACCCAGGCAGAGGAGAGAGGTCCCGTAACAGAGAATCTGTCTTCATGTCAGCAGAGAATCAGTCTGCATGTCATAGCAGAGAATCAGGCTTCACGTCAGCCACCAGTGCAACAGTCCATTGTCATATATTTAGGCCCAGCACCCAGGCAGAGGAGAGGGGTCCCGTAACAGAGGATCTGTCTTCATGTCAGCAGAGAATCAGTCTGCATGTCATAGCAGAGAATCAGGCTTCACGTCAGCCACCACTGCAACAGTCCATTGGCATATATTTAGGCCCAGCACACAGGCAGAGGAGAGAGGTCCCGTAACAGAGAATCTGTCTTCATGTCAGCAGAGAATTAGTCTGCATGTCATAGCAGAGAATCAGGCTTCACGTCACCCAACATTGGAACAGTCCATTGGCATATATTTAGGCCCCGGCACCCAGACAGAGGAGAGGTTCATTCAACTTTGGGTAGCCTCGCAATATAATGGTAAAATGAAAATAAAAATAGGATTGAATGAGGAAGTGCCCTGGAGTACAATAATATATGGTTAAGGGGAGGTAGTTAATGTCTAATCTGGACAAGGGATGGACAGGTCCTGTGGGATCCATGCCTGGTTCATTTTTATGAACGTCAGCTTGTCCACATTGGCTGTAGACAGGCGGCTGCGTTTGTCTGTAATGACGCCCCCTGCCGTGCTGAATACACGTTCAGACAAAACGCTGGCCGCCGGGCAGGCCAGCACCTCCAAGGCATAAAAGGCTATCTCTGGCCACGTGGACAATTTAGAGACCCAGAAGTTGAATGGGGCCGAACCATCAGTCAGTACGTGGAGGGGTGTGCACACGTACTGTTCCACCATGTTAGTGAAATGTTGCCTCCTGCTAACACGTTGCATATCAGGTGGTGGTGCAGTTAGCTGTGGCATGTTGACAAAACTTTTCCACATCTCTGCCATGCTAACCCTGCCCTCAGAGGAGCTGGCCGTGACACAGCTGCCTTGGCGATCTCTTGCTCCTCCTCTGCCTTGGCCTTGGGCTTCCACTTGTTCCCCTGTGACATTTGGGAATGCTCTCAGTAGCGCGTCTACCAACGCGCGCTTGTACTTGCGCATCTTCCTATCACGCTCCAGTGCAAGAAGTAAGGTGGGCACATTGTCTTTGTACCGTGGATCCAGCAGGGTGGCAACCCAGTAGTCCGCACACGTTAAAATGTGGGCAACTCTGCTGTCGTTGCGCAGGCACTGCAGCATGTAGTCGCTCATGTGTGCCAGGCTGCCCAGGGGTAAGGACAAGCTGTCCTCTGTGGGAGGCGTATCGTCATCGTCCTGCCTTTCCCCCCAGCCACGCACCAGTGATGGGCCCGAGCTGCGTTGGGTGCCACCCCGCTGTGACCATGCTTCATCCTCATCCTCCTCCACCTCCTCCTCATCCTCGTCCTCCTCGTCCTCCAGTAGTAGGCCCTGGCTGGCCACATTTGTACCTGGCCTCTGCTGTTGCAAAAAACCTCCCTCTGAGTCACTTCGAAGAGACTGGCCTGAAAGTGCTAAAAATGACCCCTCTTTCTCCTCCTCCTCCTCCTCCTCCTGGGCCACTTCCTCTTCCATCATCGCCCTAAGTGTTTTCTCAAGGAGACATAGAAGTGGTATTGTAACGCTGATAACGGCGTCATCGCCACTGGCCATGTTGGTGGAGTACTCGAAACAGCGCAACAGGGCACACAGGTCTCGCATGGAGGCCCAGTCATTGATGGTGAAGTGGTGCTGTTCCGCAGTGCGACTGACCCGTGCGTGCTGCAGCTGAAACTCCACTATGGCCTGCTGCTGCTCGCACAGTCTATCCAGCATGTGCAAGGTGGAGTTCCACCTGGTGGGCACGTCGCATATGAGGCGGTGAGCGGGAAGGCCGAAGTTACGCTGTAGCGCAGACAGGCGAGCAGCGGCAGGATGTGAACGCTGGAAGCGCGAACAGACGGCCCGCACTTTATGCAGCAGCTCTGACATGTCGGGGTAGTTGTGAATGAACTTCTGCACCACCAAATTCAGCACATGCGCCAGGCAAGGGATGTGCGTCAAACCGGCTAGTCCCAGAGCTGCAACGAGATTTCGCCCATTATCGCACACCACCAGGCCGGGCTTGAGGCTCACCGGCAGCAACCACTCGTCGGTCTGTTGTTCTATACCACGCGACAACTCCTGTGCAGTGTGGGGCCTGTCCCCCAAACATATGAGTTTCAGAATGGCCTGCTGATGTTTACCCCGGGCTGTGCTGAAGTTGGTGGTGAAGGTGTGTGGCTGACTGGATGAGCAGGTGGAAGAAGAGGAGGAGGAAGGCGAGAAGGAGGAGGTGGCAACAGGAGGCAAAGAATGTTGCCCTGCGATCCTTGGCGGCGGAAGGACGTGCGCCAAACAGCTCTCCGCCTGGGGCCCAGCTGCCACTACATTTACCCAGTGTGCAGTTAGGGAGATATAGCGTCCCTGGCCGTGCTTACTGGTCCACGTATCTGTGGTTAGGTGGACCTTGCTACAGATGGCGTTGCGCAGTGCACACTTGATTTTATCGGATACTTGGTTGTGCAGGGAAGGCACGGCTCTCTTGGAGAAGTAGTGGCGGCTGGGAACAATATACTGTGGGACAGCAAGCGACATGAGCTGTTTGAAGCTGTCTGTGTCCACCAGCCTAAATGACAGCATTTCATAGGCCAGTAGTTTAGAAATGCTGGCATTCAGGGCCAGGGATCGAGGGTGGCTAGGTGGGAATTTACGCTTTCTCTCAAATGTTTGTGAGATGGAAAGTTGAACGCTGCCGTGTGACATGGTTGAGATGCTTGGTGAGGTGGTGGTGGTGTTGGTGGTACATCCCCTGTTTGCTGGGCGGCAGGTGCCAACATTCCTCCAGAGGCGGAGGAAGAGGCCGAGGCGGCAGCAGCAGAAGAGGCCGAGGCGGCAGCAGCAGAAGAGGTAGCAGGGGTAGCCTGAGTGACTTCCTTGTTTTTAAGGTGTTTACTCCACTGCAGTTCATGCTTTGCATGCAGGTGCCTGGTCATGCAGGTTGTGCTAAGGTTCAGAACGTTAATGCCTCGCTTCAGGCTCTGATGGCACAGCATGCAAACCACTCGGGTCTTGTCGTCAGCACATTGTTTGAAGAAGTGCCATGCCAGGGAACTCCTTGAAGCTGCCTTTGGGGTGCTCGGTCCCAGATGGCGGCGGTCAGTAGCAGGCGGAGTCTCTTGGCGGCGGGTGTTCTGCTTTTGCCCACTGCTCCCTCTTTTGCTACGCTGTTGGCTCAGTCTCACCACTGCCTCTTCCTCCGAACTGTGAAAGTCAGTGGCACGACCTTCATTCCATGTGGGGTCTAGGACCTAATCGTCCCCTGCATCGTCTTCCACCCAGTCTTGATCCCTGACCTCCTGTTCAGTCTGCACACTGCAGAAAGACGCAGCAGTTGGCACCTGTGTTTCGTCATCATCAGAGACTTGCTGAGGTGGTATTCCCATGTCCTCATCATCAGAAAACATAAGTGGTTGTGCGTCAGTGCATTCTATGTCTTCCACCGCTGGGGAAGGGCTAGGTGGATGCCCTTGGGAAACCCTGCCAGCAGAGTCTTCAAGCAGCATAAGAGACTGCTGCATAACTTGAGGCTCAGATAGTTTCCCTGATATGCATGGGGGTGATGTGACAGACTGATGGGGTTGGTTTTCAGGCGCCATCTGTGCGCTTTCTGCAGAAGACTGGGTGGGAGATAATGTGAACGTGCTGGATCCACTGTCGGCCACCCAATTGACTAATGCCTGTACCTGCTCAGGCCTTACCATCCTTAGAACGGCATTGGGCCCCACCATATATCGCTGTAAATTCTGGCGGCTACTGGGACCTGAGGTAGTTGGTACACTAGGACGTGTGGATGTGGCAGAACGGCCACGTCCTCTCCCAGCACCAGAGGGTCCACTAACACCACCACGACCATGTCCACGTCCGCGTCCCTTACTAGATGTTTTCCTCATTGTTATCGTTCACCACAACAACAAAAATATTATTTGGCCCAATGTATTGAATTCAAATTCAGGCCTTTTTTTACAGACACCTAACACTATCTGGCTATCTATTTAGGTACCGTATTACACTAATACAGGCACAGCAGTAACCACAGATTTAGCTGACTATGAATTTGAGGCCTAGTATTTAGGCGCTGGGTGACAGGTATACGTTTTATGGACAGAATTAGACTGGGATATGCACATTAGCGTGTGTGTGAAGTTATTGAGAATGACCCTATCAGCACCTTGATTCTGATATACCCTTTTAGGGATGTATTTAAAGTAGGCCTGATACAGCAGAAACCACTAAATTAGGAAATTGCTAAATTGGGAATTGTATTTCAATCCAGAACAAAAAATGTGCTTTGACGGACACTAAATAACTTGCCCAGCCACAACAGTACAGCAGTAACGACAGATTTAGCATGATATAAATTTGAGGCCTAGTATTTAGGCACTAGGTGACAGGTATAGGTTTACTGACAGAATTAGACTTGGAAATGCACAGTAGCGTGTGTGTGAAGTTATTCAGAATGACCCTATGTGCACCTTGAATCTGATATACCCTTTTAGGGATGTATTTAAAGTAGGCCTGATACAGCAGAAACTACTAAATTAGGAAATTGCTAAATTGGGAATTGTATTTCAACCCAGAACAAAAAATGTGCTTTGACGGACACTAAATAACTTGCCCAGCCACAACAGTACAGCAGTAACGACAGATTTAGCTGGATATAAACTTGAGGCCTAGTATTTAGGCGCTGGGTAACAGGTATAGGTTTACAGACAGAATTAGACTTGGAAATGCACAGTAGCATGTGTGTGAAGTTATTGAGAATGACCCTATCAACATCTTGATTCTGATATACCCTTTTAGGGATGTATTTAAAGTAGGCCTGATACAGCAGAAACCACTAAATTAGGAAATTGCTAAATTGGGAATTGTATTTCAACCCAGAACAAAAAATGAGCTTTGACGGACACTAAATAACTTGACCAGCCACACCAGTAACGACAGATTTAGCTGGATATAAATTTGAGGCCTAGTATTTAGGCGCTGGGTGACAGGTATAGGTTTACTGACAGAATTAGACTTGGAAATGCACAGTAGCGTGTGTGTGAAGTTATTCAGAATGACCCTATGTGCACCTTGAATATTATATACCCTTTTAGGGATAAATTTAAAGTAGGCCTGATACAGCAGAAACCACTAAATTTGGAAATTGCTAAATTGGGAATTGTATTTCAATCCAGAACAAAAAATGTGCTTTGACGGACACTAAATAACTTGCCCAGCCACAGCAGTACAGCAGTAACGACAGATTTAGCTGGATATAAACTTGAGGCCTAGTATTTAGGCACTGGGTGACAGGTATAGGTTTACTGACAGAATTAGACTTGGAAATGCACAGTAGCGTGTGTGTGAAGTTATTGAGAATGACCCTATCAACACCTTGATTCTGATATACCCTTTTAGGGATGTATTTAAAGTAGGCCTGAAACAGCAGGAACCACTAAATTAGGAAATTGCTAAATTGGGAATTGTATTTCAACCCAGAACAAAAAATTTGCTTTGACGGACACTAAATAACTTGCTCAGCCACAACAGTACAGCAGTAACGACAGATTTAGCAGGATATAAATTTGAGGCCTAGTATTTATGCGCTGGGTGACAGATATAGGTTTACTGGCAGAATTAGACTTGGAAATGCACAGTAGCGTGTGTGTGAAGTTATTCAGAATGACCCTATGTGCACCTTGAATATTATATACCCTTTTAGGGATAGATTTCAAATAGCTCTGATACAGCAGAAACCACTAAATTAGGAAATTGCTAAATTGGGAATTGTATTTCAACCCAGAACAAAAAATGTGCTTTGACGGACACTAAATAACTTGCCCAGCCACAACAGTACAGCAGTAACGACAGATTTAGCTGGATATAAACTTGAGGCCTAGTATTTAGGTGCTGGGTGACAGGTATACGTTTACTGACAGAATTACACTGGGATATGGCAAAAAAATAACCACACTATTGATTGTTAAATGCACTTGGTGTGACAGCTTGACCAACCACACTACTGAGGGTTAAATGCACTTGGTGATAGGCGCAGCTTGCCCCTGATGTAGTATATGGCCAAAAAATAAACAGACTATTGCTGGTTAAATGCACTTGGTGTGACAGCTTGACCAACCACACTACTGAGGGTTAAATGCACTTGGTGACAGGCGCAGCTTGCCCCTGATGTAGTATATGGCCAAAAAATAAACAGACTATTGCTGGTTAAATGCACTTGGTGTGACAGCTTCACCCTGATGTAGGCTTTAGCCAAAAAACAACTACACCATTGAGGGTTAAATGCACTTGGTGACAGGCGCAGCTTGCCCCTGATGTAGTATATGGCCAAAAGAAAACTGACTATTGCTGGTTAAATGCACTTGGCGTGACAGCTTCACCCTGATGTAGGCTTTAGACAAAAAACAACCACACCATTGAGGGTTAAATGCACTTGGTGGCAGCTTGTGCTGGCGCAACACAAGACACAAAATGGCCGCCGATCACCCCAGAAAAAAGTGACTGAAAAACGCTCTGGGCAGCCTAAAAACAGTGAGCAGATCAATAGCAGCAGTTCAATCATCCACAGCTGCAGATCGATCAATGGATGGAGTCTTTTGGAGGAGTTAATCAGCCTAATCTCGCCCTACTGTCGCAGCTGCAACCTCTCCCTACGCTAATTAGAGCAGAGTGACGGGCGGCGCTATGTGACTCCAGCTTAAATAGAGGCTGGGTCACATGGTGCTCTGGCCAATCACAGCCATGCCAATAGTAGGCATGGCTGTGACGGCCTCTGTGGGCAAGTAGTATGACGCTTGTTGATTGGCTGCTTTGCAGCCTTTCAAAAAAGCGCCAAGAAAGCGACGAACACCGAACCCGAACCCGGACTTTTACGAAAATGTTCGGGTCCGTGTCACGGACACCCCAAAATTCAGTACAAACCCGAACTATGCAGTTCGGGTTCGCTCATCCCTAATCCTGAGCAATTGGTAACCCCTCCCAAGCAGCAGTTAGTCTGTACGGACCTAGACGAGCCTATGCAGCTAGGAGGAACTACTCGTCAGGTCCGTCCTCCTGAGGCTCGCTGTAGGCGTGGGGGTTTGTTTTTTCTGTGGGGGGAGGGGTCATTTCATTAATGTCTGTCCTTCCTTTCTCAAAAACAAAAGACCGTCGGCACTACTAACCCCAGGCTGTGTGGAAGATGTCAGCCGGGCGGTATACGTTTCCTCCATACGAACATCTCAATTTGTGTTGCCAGCGGTTGTTGTTTTTGGTGTTAAGACGGAGACTATTTCTTGCTTTCAAGACATTGGAGCAGGGGAAAATTTGATAGATGCCCATTTTGCCCGCACTATGGGTTTGTCTTTCTGTACGCTACAGAGACCTATTCCCATATTCGCTATTGATTCTGCTCCTCTGTCTCAGAGAAACCTCACTCACATTGTCCATAACTTACACCTTCGGGTAGGGGACCACCATAATGGGTGTCTATCATGTTATGTTCTGGAGGGCCTTCCCACTCCTGTGGTATTGGGTCTTCCCTGGTTGGTAGCGCACAATCCAGTGGTGGATTGGCAGGCCAGGGAGATATTGGAGTGGAGTGAGCATTGCAGAGAAAATTGCTTAAATAGCAATTGCTTAGTCGCCTCCATAGCTACTCTACCTACATTTGTTTCAGACTTTGAGGATGTTTTTTCTGAAAAGGGTTGTCAGAAGTTACCACCTCACCGTCCTTATGATTGCCAGGTTAACCTGATTCCCGGTGCAAAATTACCCAAGACCACGTTATATAATCTTTCGGGTCCCGAGAGACAAGCCATGAAAGATTATATCTCCGAGAGTCTGGCTAAGGGACACATCAGACCCTCTTCATCACCCGTGGCTGCAGGGTTTTTTTTTGTTAAAAAGAAAGATGGGGGCCTACGTCCTTGCCTAGATTTCCGCAAACTAAACCGGATAACCATCCGAGACCCATACCCTCTTCCTCCCACTCCTGACCTGTTTAATCAGATTGCGGGTGCTAGGTGGTTCTCCAAACTTGATCTTAGGGGGGCCTACAATCTGATTCGTATCAAGGAAGGGGATGAGTGGAAGACAGCTTTTAACACCCCTGAGGGGCATTATGAAAATCTAGTCATGCCTTTCGGTCTGACCAATGCTCCTGCTGTCTTCCAACATTTCGTTAATGACATTTTTAGTCATCTTATCGGCAGGTTTGTGGTGATATACCTAGATGATATTTTAATTTATTCGTCTGATCTGAAAACACATAAGGTACATGTCAGACAGGTACTGCAGGTCCTACGGACAAATAAATTATATGCGAAAATTGAAAAGTGTGTCTTCGCCGTTCAGGAAATACAGTTCCTAGGATATCATTATCTGCTTCAGGTTTCCGTATGGATCCTAGGAAGGTCCAGGCAATTTTAGATTAGGATCTTCCTGAGAACCTTAAAGCACTGCAACGGTTCTTGGGTTTCGCAAATTTCTATAGAAAGTTTATTCAAAATTATTCGGTGATTGTCAAACCCCTTACTGACATAACTAGGAAGGGGACTGAGTTTTCTATATGGTCTGACACCTCTAAAATTGCATTTTCCTCTCTAAAAGAGAGGTTTACCTCGGCATCTGTAATAATCCAACCTGATGTCTCCCAGCCTTTTATTGTTGAAGTAGATGCGTCAGAGGTGGGAGTGGGGGCCGTACTGTCTCAGGGTCCGTCTCCTGGCAAATGACGTCCTTGCGCTTTCTTTTCTAAAAAACTATCTGCAGCGGAGAAGAACTATGATATTGGCAATAGGGAACTATTAGCTATTAAACTAGCGTTTGAAGAATGGCGTCACTTTTTAGAGGGGGCAATGCACCCCGTTACGGTGATTACGGACCACAAAAACCTTCTGTACCTCGAATCAGCTAAGCGTCTCACCCCTAGACAAGCTAGGTGGTCGCTATCTTTTACCAGGTTTAACTTTTTCATCACCTATCTTCCTGGGGCAAAAAATACCAAGGCAGATGCATTATCTCGTAGTTTCCCAGGAAGGGGTAATGTGGGTGATCCCGTACCCATTTTACAAAGGGGAGTGGTTGTCTCTGCTGTACACTCTATTCTGGAGGGGAAGGTGTTAGAGGCCCAGGGGGACGCCCCGGTCTCTTGCCCCTCAGAGAAATTGTTTGTACCGTTAAACCCGCGTCTCGAATTATTAAAGGAACATCATAATTCGGCACTTGCTGGGCACCCGGGTAGTAAAGCAAGCTTGGAGCTATTGTCTCATTGTTTTTGGTGGCCATGGTTGCGTCAGGATGTAATGGATTTTGTGTCTACTTGTTCTACTTGTGCACGCGCGAAAGTCTCTCACACACGTCCTGCAGGGTCTTTATTGCCACTTGTCATTCCCAATAGGCCATGGACACATCTGTCAATGGATTTTATCACTGACTTACCTTTGTCTGCAGGTAAAACAGTTATCTTGGTAGTAGTAGACAGGTTTAGCAAAATGGTACACTTCATTGCGTTACCCGCACTACCTAATGCTAAGACTCTTGCTCAGGTATTCATCAGTGAAATCGTGAAGCTTCACAGGGGTCCCTTCCGATGTTGTTTTGGATCTGGGAACCCAGTTTATTTCTAAGTTTTGGATAGCTTTTTGTTCCCGTTTGGGGGTACACTTGTCCTTTTCCTCAGCTTTCCATCCTCAGTCGAATGGACAGACTGAGTGTACCAACCAAAACCTTGAGACATATCTAAAGTGTTTTGTGTCTGAAAACTAAGAGGTGTGGTCATCATATTTACCGTTAGCTGAGTTTGCTATAAATAATCGCCGTCAGGAATCCACTGGCAAGTCACCATTTCTTGGTGCATATGGTTTATATCCCCAATTCTGTACTTTTAAAGAGGAGGGGTCTTCTAGGGTTCCCGAAGAGGAACGGTTTTCGTCATCTCTTTAATCTGTATGGCAGAAGGTACAAGCTAACTTGAAAAATATGGGAGGTAAATATAAATGCATGGCTGATAAGAAACGGTCGCCAGGCCCGGACCTAGGAGTGAATGACTATGTGTGGTTATCTACTAGGAATATTAGGGTTAAAGGTTCCCTCTTGGAAACTGGGTCCTAGGTTCATTGGTCCTTACAAAATAGTAGCCATCATTAACCCCGTGGCTTTTCGCCTGGAGCTACCTCAAACTTTTAAAATCCATAACGTCTTCCATAAGTCGTTACTTAAAAGGTATGTTCCACCTCTAGAACCGTCACCACTGCCACCCCCTCCTGTTGTTGTGGGTGGTAATCTAGAGTTTCAAATATCAAAAATTGTTGATTCTCGTCTAGTCTGCCGCTCTCTTCAATATCTGGTGCATTGGAGGGGTTACGGTCCCGAGGAAAGAATGTGGGTTCCAGCGTCTGAGGTAAACGCCGACAGGTTAGTTTGGGCTTTTCATGCCTCTCATCCTGAGAGACCTAGTCCTGAGTGTCCGGAGGCCCCTCGTGGAAAGGGGGGTACTGTCACGAGGGTGTCAAGAGCCACGTCTGACTCCGTTATACCCAGGGTCAGGAAGTCGCACCGGGTGGCTGCACACTCGATGTCTAAAGATAGTGCTGTTTCTTAATGGTAGCTTTCTGGGTTTGCCTTGCAATCCTTTTTGGCTCACTCAGGGATCCTTAGCTTCTTCTCCTCAGATGTTTCTTGTCTAGCACTCCCAACCTCCTTATGTTCCCCTCTCCCACTTCTCTGGTTGCCAGATATAGAGCTTCCTGCCTGGACTTCTATACTGACCCACTGGAGCTGTGTAGCTGTGATTCCTGGTTGTTGTTCCAGAGCGTTACCCTCCGGATCCCTGTTGGGCTTTTATTGTCCGTTGTTGTCGCCCACCTGGGATTATATGTTTTGTCTGTATTGTCTGTCCTCTCCTTGTTGTTTTCCTTTAGTGTTAGTGGTGCGGACTAGTGTTCCCACCGCCCTATTCACTACGTAGGGCTCATCTTAGGGAAAGCCAGGGTTTAGGCACGTGATCGACGTACGGGTGAGGAACCCGTCTAGTGACGTCAGGGCAGTCAGGTGCCAGCCTCAAGGTGAGTTAGGGATCACCACCTTTCCCTCTCCCTTGGACAGGGCCTTCCCATTTCCCTCCCTTTGCGTCACGTATGTGATCGGCACGCCGGTCATGAAACCCTGGCTCTTTTGCACATGATCTTTTGGACCTATAAATTTGGTTTCTGTACATCTTCTTTATTTGTAAAGTTATTTATACATATTTGTGTTTAAACTCAGTGGAGTTGTTCATGTTATATTTGATTTTGTTGACTAAAATTTAGTCTTAAAGTGTCCATAGACTGCTATTCTTGTTCTTTTCATACATCACACACATTTACATTTAAAACACATTCACCATATAAAAACAGAGACACACACATGATTTACATGTCACTAATTTATTTAGAAAATTATTTTGATTTTAGAGTCCGGTGAACATGAGGTATTAGAAGATTTTGGGGACCATATTCTTCACAAAAAAAAGACATTGTAGTCACCACACAATGTTGGTGAATGAATGTTTATGCTCTTATGATTTAGTTAGAAAGATATTCGGTCCCTAAAACCTCAGCCCGCAAGCCCACGTCAAGGGTCCTCATTCTCTTGCGAGTCCCTACACTCAACTAAAATCAATAAACTTAGCTAATCTACCTCAAAACAAAACAAAAACTAAACCAGAACAGAATATATCAAACACTGCCACAAATAGCGTCCCTCTGCCATGGCAAGGACCCTTCTGGGCTCAAAAAGTAGTCTGCAAAGAGTTCCTGAACTGCAATACCTGCAGTACCAGGTTGTCTATACAGGGTCCGATCCAAGCCTAAAAGTGTTGACGTAGGAAATTCATCCATGTCAACAGAAGAAGAGGCGGAAGCCTCGTGAATCCAGGTGAAGTTGTGTAGAACTACACAAGCTTGAATCACCAGGGTAGCATTCTCCGGATCCATTTGTATGGTTGTCAAAAACACCCTCCACTTGCTAGAGAGTATTCCAAAAGCGCACTCCACATACTGACGGGCATGAGTCAATCGGTAGTTGAAAATTCGCCTCCTGATATCCAAACCACGCTTTGGGAAGGGCCGCTTAACATGGTGAGTCAATGCAAACCCTTCATCCGCCACGAAGACAAATGGAGCCGGCAGACCAGCAGAGCCGGGCAGTCTTCTGGACTCGGGAAGGGCAAGCTGGGTGCCACGAAGCCGCTCACCCATTCTAGAAGCACTAAAGATGCGAGCATCCGCTGTGCTTCCATAGGCCCCGATATCAACCATTATAAACTTATAGTTACTGTCAGCAACAGCCATCAGCACTATAGAAAAATAATGCTTATAATTGAAGAAACGGGACCCAGAGTGAGGAGGCTTCTTCACACGAATGTGCTGGCCATCCATTGCCCCCAGGCAGTTGGGAAACTATGCAGAATCATTGAAGCCCTCAAAGATCCGAAATCAATCGTCCACCTTGGGCCGCGGCATCACCGTCTCTCGGAGTTGTTGCCAGATGACCTGGCAAGTGTGACGTACAATCCGAGAAATCATCGAGGTTCCCAAAAGAAACTCAAAATGCAGTGATGCAAACGAGTTCCCAGTAGCAAGGAATCTGTAGGGAAACATTAAAGGAACAAACATTAAAGTAACCCAAGAAAGGGAACAGCATAAACATAGTTCCTATAATGCAGGGGTAGGGAACCACAGGCTCTCAAGCTGCTGTGAAAGTACAATTGCCAACATTTATTTTTTAAAGAGGTAACTGCATTATTAAGTATCCATGCTTTGAGTTTTTCAGTGTAAAACCAGCCAGAGAGCTGGAGGTTCCCTAACACTCCTCAAATGCTTGATATGCCATGTGTTCAAACTGTCTCTGGCTATTGAGAACGAATATCCGCACAAAAATTTGATTTGCATGGAAACTATAAACATTGCCACCAATGGCGGTGTAACCACGACTATATTAAGAAATGATACACCTCCTGTGCGGACAACATTTACATGCACTATGTATATTAAAGGGAGGCTGATGGGGGACACTCAGCATGATGCTGACATTAGGGCAAATGTGCTATGAAAGCGGATTAGTAGACACAAAAAAATTCACATGTTATATACCCTGGATACCAAATAAAAAAACTGAATTTAGAATGGTACTAACATATTAAACTCAAAAAAGGTATCTTCCAATAACTCAGCCACATATCTTACTACATACATTTAGGTTCTTAATTCACTGAGCACAAAAGTCCTGCACATTAAAAAAGAGCACAACATTAATAAAATCTTGATTACCTCAATGTGACAATGAGCATTTCCTCTGGAGTAATGCTGCGCCTCATATTGGTGTCCATGAAGGTAAGGACTGTATGTAGAGACGATAGCAAACTATCAAAGGTACCCACTGACATCCGACAGAACGCAAAGAACTTCTCAGGATGGAGATGAAGATCTTTGTAAAGGCTATGGAAGTGTCCTTTCCAGTAGCGTTGAGACACAATGGGATGGACCCAAAGACGCTGCCTTCTAGTCGGTTCCTCATCCAAAAGGGAACAATGGCCCCAGCGACGAGAAAAAAGCCAGTGCAGCACAACTTCTTCCGCTGAATCATCCGCCATGGTGAGGCCCAAGATGAAAAAAAGGGAGAATACAACTACAGCAAAGCCAAGCAGCCAACAGAAACTCTATACCCTGTGGAGAGTAAAGAAAATGGCCACCACAAAAAAAAAAAAAAAAAAAAAAAAAAAAAACATCAGGTGCCCAGCAGATATACTTACAGTTGCAAGAAAAAGTATGTGAACCCTTTGGAATGATATGACTTTCTGCACAAATTGGTCATAAAATGTGATCTGATCTTCATGTAAGTCACAACAATAGACAATCACAGTCTGCTTAAACTAATAGCACACAGAGAATTAAATGTTACTATGTTTTTATTGAACACACCATGTAAACATTGACAGTGCAGGTGGAAAAAGTATGTGAACCCCTAGACTAATGACATCTCCAAGAGCTAATTGGAGTGAGGTGTCAGCCAACTGGAGTCCAATCAATGAGATGAGATTGAAGGTGTTGGTTACAGCTGCCCTGCCCTATAAAAAACACACACTAGTTCTGGGTTTGCTTTTCACAAGACGCATTGCCTGATGTGAATGATGCCTCACACAAAAGAGCTCTCAGAAGACCTACAATTAATAATTATTGACTTGCATAAAGCTGGAAAGGGTTATAAAAGCATCTCCAAAAGCGTTGCTGTTCATCAGCCCACAGTAAGACAAA
The DNA here is from genome assembly GCF_014858855.1 of Bufo gargarizans. Taxonomy (NCBI): domain Eukaryota; kingdom Metazoa; phylum Chordata; class Amphibia; order Anura; family Bufonidae; genus Bufo; species Bufo gargarizans. Next base: position 224,486,650 of record NC_058084.1, read on the forward strand.
TTGTCTATAAATGGAGAAAGTTCACCACTGCTGCTACTCTCCCTAGGAGTGGCCGTCCTGTAAAGATGACTGCAAGAGCACAGTGCAGACTGCTCAATGAGGTGAAAAAGAATCTTAGAGTGTCAGCTAATGACTTACAAAAGTCTCTGGCATATGCTAATATCCCTGTTAGCGAATCTACGATACGTAAAACACTAAACAAGAATGGATTTCATGGCAGGATACCACAGAGGAAGCCACTGCTGTCCAAAAAAAACATTGATGCACATTTACAGTTTGCACAAGAGCATTTGGATGTTCCACAGCAGTACTGGCAAAACATTCTGTGGACAGATGAAACCAAAGTTGAGTTGTTTGGAAAAAAACCACACAACACTTTGTGTGGAGAGAAAGAGGCACAGCACACAAACATCAAAACCTCATCTCAACTGTGAAGTATGGTGGTGGGGGCATCATGGTTTGGGGATGCTTTGCTGCGTCAGGGCCTGGACAGATTGCTATCATCATAGGAAAGATTAGTTCAAAAGTTTATCAAGACATTTTGCAGGAGAACTTAAGGCCATCTGTCCAGAAGCTGAAGCTCAACAGAAGATGGGTGTTGCAACAGGACAACGACCTAAAGCATAGAAGTAAATCAACAACAGAATTGCTTAAACAGAAGAAAATACGCCTTCTGGAGTTGCCCAGTCAGAGTCCTGACCTCCCAAGAATATTGCTGAACTGAAACAGTTCTGTAAAGAGGAATGGTCAAGAATTTCTCCTGACCGTTGTGCACGTCTGATCTGCAACTACAGGAAACGTTTGGTTGAAGTTATTGCTGCCAAAGGAGGTTCAACCAGTTATTAAATCCAAGTGTTCACATACTTTTTCCACCTGCACTGTGAATGTTTACATGGTGTGTTCAATAAAAACATGGTAACATTTAATTCTTTGTGCGTTATTAGTTTAAGCAGACTGTGATTGTCTATTGTTGTGACTTAGATGAAGATCAGATCACATTTTATGATCAATTTGTGCAGAAATCCATATCATTCCAAAGGGTTCACATACTTTTTCTTGCAACTGTATATTGCTGGGTGTGGATATTCAAATGACATAGATTATTTTTATTTTTTTGGTTGGGTCATGTCCGCAAAAAAAAAAAAAAAAAAAAAAAGGAAGACACACGGAAACACAATGGAAACAAAAACGGATCACGGAACAACGGAACCCTGTTTTGCGGAACGCTAAAAAATACTGTCGTGTGTATGAGGCCTAACCTGAATATAATATGTTTTTTTCACTGATGGTTGCTAGGAGGTTGATGACATTTTCATTATCTGGTCTGGTACAGAAAACCAATGTAGGGACTTTGTGGCTTACCTAAATAGCAAATCTTTACATTTCGGGAATACTTCCCTGGAATTTCTAGATGTCTTGGTATCTGTTCAAGGAGACAATTTACATACAGCTTGCTATTGCAAACCGTCAGCCACCAATTCTCTTTTGCATTTTAATAGATTTCATCATAATAACGTGAAGATGTCTGTTCCATATGGTCAATTCATCTGCCTCAAACGAACCAATAGCACACAAGAAGGCTATACTAGACAACCTCAGGAAAAATTTGTTACTATGTCGAGGTTATGTTGAGACAGAGATAGACAATACCAGGATAAAAGCAGGTTTATTTTCACAGGAGGAGCTTCTAAATAGAGGTCAACGCAATACACATAGAAATGAAAACAAATTTGTTTTCACATTCAAAGATAGTCCTGTGGCTGATTTGATTAAACGCATTATCAGTGAAAATTGGGATATATTAAAGAATGAGACTGGCCTGTCGAACCTCACTGAGAGCAGACCCATAATAGTTTTTAGAATATATCACACCATTAAAGATAAGCTAGTTAGAAGCAGAATACGGACAAAGCCAGCTAGTAATTGGTTAACTACTAGTAAGCCTATTGGCAATTTCAAGTGTGGATTCTGCTCTTTTTGTGGTTTCAACAGCCAGCTGACATATTTGATGTTTGGAGGGGTCTCGCACACCGTTACACAATGTATAACATGTAGAAGCACTTATGTTGTTTATTTGATTAAGTGTAAATGTGGAGCTTTTTACATTGGGAAGACGATACACCCTCTCTTCGAAAGATTCAGGGAACATCTTAACTCCTTGAGGACCGGGAAAAGCAGCACCAGGCTCATTGAGCACGTCCTTGATTTGCATGGAGGTGATCCGCATTGCCCTGTGGGGGTGATAGACACCGGGCCCTTCTAAGGAGGGAGGCTAGATGGATCATAAAAGCAGCCGCACTCGGTTCCCTCGGACTTACCCTAAGTTCAGACCTGAGCGTTTTACAGCGCGTTCCTACACGCTGTAAAATGCTCAACACGTGAAAACCAATGCTTCCCTATGGCCCTGGTTCACACTTGAGCGTTTTACAGCGCGTTTGAACGCACTGTAAAACGCCCGATGCATAAACAAGTTCTTGAGCTTTTTTTGGGGCGTTTGTCGCACGTTTTGGCCCATAGACTTCAATGGGAACGCGCAATGCTTGAATTTAGCGCATTTTTGACACAGAAAACGCGCGTTCGAACGCGCGTCTTGGATTTTGCAACATGCAGGAAAAGGCCCAAAACCAGGTGCAAAGCACAGTTTTGTGGAGAGAATCCAGCATGGAGGAGTCTCTATGTGACACCGAGAACCTCATCAGGCTGGTGCAAGGCAAACGCTGCCTGTATGACACACAGGATGCCAACTACAAAAATCGGAGGAGCAGGCAGCAGGCCTGGGAGGATATTGGCAAAAGCATCTGGCTAGATTGGAGAAGTTTCACCAAGACAGTGAAACAGGGAAAAGGTATTTCCATGTGTGTTCTAATGTGAAAAGTAAACTCCTTGTGTGCAGTGGTGTCCCAACTATATGTAATAGCCCTGGCCAGCTCTACCTGCAGCCCTCCAGCTGTTGTCAAACGCCACCTCCACAAATGCTGGCCTGTATTTTACTTGCTGGAGCCTGTGCAGGCATGCATGGACTTAGATTTTAGCAACAGCTAGAGGGACGCAGCATCACCATCCCTGTTCTTTTATATGGGCACTCAGTGGCCTTAGTTTACAAAGAATGATGTGCACATTACATGTTGTAATAGTGTCCCCTCACCCGTTTAGTTTTTAGTACTGTCCTGGTTCACCTTCCCCCACATACTGGTACAATGCAATGGCCCAGTATGTTCAATTTGCAGTGGTTCCACTTTCTTGTGCCAGACTGCGCTCTTTCAATCCGCAAATGTAGTGGCATTTTGAAATGTAGGCCTAAGTTTGGGTTGAGGGATTTGAATCCGAAGTTGTTATTGATATTGTGTACTTTTTAGAATTAGACTGTTTATGGGCTATGGGTGGCCAGGCATATGTTAGGTGCTTCGGTTTCTAACGTGCCAGTATTGGGCACCTTGATGGGATCTGTTATTTCACCCACATTGGCTTTTATTCTACTGGGCGAGTATTGGGCATTTAAATGGGACACATGATTTCGCCCACATTTTTAACCCTTGTTAATGTGCGACTATTGATGGCCACTATAGGGGCATCCTCAAGGGGCACTATATAGGTGAAAAAACCGAAATGCACAAAAGATCATTAGAAATGTTGTAATTTAGCCCTAGTAATAAACATCAAAATCTGAAAATAAAATAATATTCAAGCACTCTTTTCAGCATAAAAATATAAATTTTAATAAACTTAGATGGCTTCCAATTGCCAGGGTAACGCCCCATGTGGTGACGAAAAATATGCGGTGAAGTGGTCCCGGACAGCCGCACCGTGTCTGGTCCCACGCACACCGCTCGGAATAGGACTCTCCAAGGAATGGCTGAGGGAATCTTCAAAATTATAGCCATCCCGGACACGGACAAAATTATGCAGAGCACACGCTGCCTTCACGGCCGAGATGGCGGTCTCCAATTTTAAATGAATCGGAGAATGGAGAAAGCGCCATTTGTTGGCTAAAATGCCGAAGGCGCACTCCACCACCCTGCGTGCCCTTGTCAGCCGGTAATTAAATACCCTTAACCTACAACAAGGCAGCTCTGTCAATTAAGACAGCTATAGTAACCACTTGTACCACATCCAGAGTAAACCAAAAACAAAACAAGTGGAGTATTGTATCAAAAAATATATCATTTTATATATATCATGGGTCCCATGCACTTAGGCGTATACCTATGGTACTATTTATGTACATTTATTGTATCATCTACATCCACTTCCACCCCAGGTTGGCCATTATTATGATTATATGGGGTTGATGGTGATGTTTACATCACTAGTGTATGTAGCTACGACTCTGGGCTTACTTTCTGTTTGTGGTACTGGGTGTACCATACCCTTAATTGGGTGAACAGCACACGTAGTATCTCATTGGTTTCCCAGAGCCCTAGCTTTGCCTCACACTTGACCGTACCCAATTGCGCATTACTTTGCGTATTTCCATGGTGTCTTTTTGAATTGACTCACTCTGTGCTTCTCCGTGTACTGTATTACAACATTCCGTTGTTCCCCATTTTTTTATATTCTATAATAAATGATATATTTTTTGATACAATACTCCACTTGTTTTGTTTTTGGTAATTAAATACCCGCCTGGCAATGGAGAGTCCCCGGCTGGAGTACGGCCTCATCAGATGCTCCCCCAGCGCAAAGGCCTCGTCCCCCACGAAAACAAAGGGCATAGCCGGATAAGTGGTCCCAGGCAGTGTGGTGTTCCCCGGGAGGTCCAGCTCATTATTATTGAGCATTTGCCCAAAGGCAGAATGCCCCAAAACAGCAGAGTCTGAGCTGCTGCCGTAGGACCCCACGTCAATGTATCTGAAGCAATAGTTTGCGTCACACACTGCAAAAAGAACAAAGGAGAAAAAAAATGTATAATTAAAAAATTGACTCCCGCTCCTGATGGGCTTCTTAACGCAGATATGCTTCCCGTCTATTGCGCCGACACAGTTCAGGAAATTGCAGGCTTCTAAAAAATGATCCACAATTTGCAGCCAGTCCTCCTTCTGTGGTTGGGCCATCACAGCAGGATGAAGGACGTCCCAAATTGCCACGCAAGTTTCCGGGACGATCATACTGGCTGTGGACTTCCCGATGAAAAAGGCAAAGTGTAGACTGGCCAATGACTGTCCGGTAGCTAAATACCTGAAACAAATGTAAGAAAATAAAGAGACATGAACGGATGCTTTTTATTTCTTTTTTCATAGTCAACACTATCAAAGGCAAATGGAAAAGCCTGAAAGACGCCTTTATCCGCCATAGGCGCAAAGAAAGGGAGCAGAGGAGCAGATCAGCCCCAGGCACACGCTCCAGTTACGTGCATGCCCAACAGATGTCATTTTTGATACCGTGCACGGAAATGCGGAGGTGAGTCAAGGGCATACACATTGAGGAGAGGATGTGGTATGACATGAGTCTGACATACATTCAATTTCATATGGGGAACATAATTACCTATATTTTCCACTTCACAGCACCGATAGTAGCTGGGAACCCAGCCAGGCGCAAGATGACGAGGAAGAGGACGAGGGCACAACCATGGACAGTGAGCCCGGACCATCTATGGGGCCAATGAGTCCTCCAGGCCCCCCACCCACTCCGAGTTTGGTGAGCCCCATGCAGACTGTCCCAGCCGTCCCAGAGGCAAGTCGGTAGCCCCGACATAAAAGGAGGAGAACAGAGAGGCATGAGGACAGGCTAATAGGCTGCCTGGATGCCCTGGCACATCCTGTGCCAAAACTTTCCAGTGATGCACATTTTCTCCTCAGTCTAGAGGAGAAAATGCTATATGTGCCCAGAAATCTGGTCACAAAAGTAAGGGATGAGTTGTCTAAGACCATTGATAAGTACTGCATCCCTTATGAGATCCCAACGTCTATCAGTGCCCCACAGCAGCCAGCACAATATGGGCAACAATATAGGCCCCATTATTTCCCCCAATATGGGGCACAATATGGGCCACAATATGGGCCACAATATCCCCAACATGCACAACAACACCCTCACACATACCCAGCACACACATACACACAAAGTAACATACAACACCCTCTTGACACATGGCAGACACAACACACATCATACCCATATCCCTCTACAAGCACGGGCCCAAGCACCTCCACCACCACCACCACTGAAATGCCACCCGCCAATAAGTCTCGCGGAGCCAGAGAGACACGGCGGGATCCCGAGGCGGAGTTTTCAGGGCCGCAATATGAAACCCTTTGAAAATTATAAGAGGGAAATTCTCAGGCTCAAGGTTTTTGGAGACCAAAAGGTCACATATATAGGAAAAGTTTCCTAATATTTTTATGTTATTTTAAAAAAAGGTGCTCCTTTGTTTGTTAAACAGATTTAACATATTTTATTTGGAAATGTATGATGTTAATACATTCAACAAAGATAAAAAATATTTAAGCTAATGTTTGGACTATTTTTTGAAAGTGAGGGGGAAAACATGGGCAAATGTGGATACATGATGCATGTATGTACACATCACATACCCCCCGCACAAACACTCATACGTCACAAACAACAAGAGAAACACAGCGAAACTCTGATCCTGCCCCAACACACTGCAAATGGTTTAAATGGCCACAATAATAGGCTACTTACCGCAAAGTAATGACTAGTCTTTCCACTTGTGGTATGCAGTCCCGCATGAAGGTGTCCTGACGCTGCAAATGAGGGGACAACAGCACCAGGAGCTCATCAAAGCTGGGAAACAATACAATGTTCATGGTTAACTATACAAAAAGCACTAAACACTTTGCTTAATCATTGAAAATACATTGCAACCACGTATACGTACTAACCTGTGGATGGACATCCTGGTGTAGTCAAAAAACTTGTCCTCATGGGCACGGAGGTTCGCATACAGTGCCCAGAACTGGCCCCTCTCCTGTCTATCGGCAATCACAGGATGGACCCAGAAACGTTGCCTGCTGTCCCGCCTTCTCCTCAAGCATTCCAGCTCGATAGCTGCAACAAGTGCCGCAACACGTCGCCGTCTATAGCATTCCATTGCTCAAAACCACACACTCTACCAACACACATGGAATTTCACACCTACAATGCCCTATGATTGGCCAAACTTCATATAGACAGGGATATTTGCTCATTGGACAACACTGCAGTCAATCACACAAACGCGCGTTTACTATTGCAAAAAATGCGCATAAAAACGCGGGTAAAACGCTCAGGTGTGAAAGCAGGGTTAATGACAAACAACGACTTGAGTGTATTTATTTGACTTAGCTATACTGCCATTGTTTAGCTCTAATGTATACCTTGTATGTCTGCAAGTAGTAATTTTAGCCACGAGTGTGTAACTTGTAGTGTCACTGTCACCTTGACAGCCAGACGCAATGTTAAAAGGCACTGACGCTTACCAGCGCAGTGAGGTCAGAGGCCAGACAAAGCGCAAACTCGCGCGGACCGTCCGTCGCCGCTTTCCTGTCCGTGCACTGTGCAGATATGCTCCTTCCTATCACTTCTATATGAAGAATAAAAGATTTCATTTCAGCAGTGGTGAGTGCCGCCCGTCTTTTTGCCTTTTCTTCTGTATTTTGCTCATTTCTTGGGACTTATTACTATAGGGCAGAGCACCACACACACTGGCTGATCGCATTGACAGGGCCGCCTCGGATACCGTGCACTCCCACGCTATACACAGCAGTGCCGCCCCGTTCTTCTCTATTCTCATGGTTGCTAGGAAGTTGTTTGCCTTTTTTCACATGCGTGAAAAACGCATCAAAACTCAGGTAAAATCCTAATAAGTTATAAGAGTGTTTTCACAATGTAACAATCCGATCTATTAGAAGTCACTTTAAACAGAGAACCTGTCAGCAGATTAGGATATAGTTTTGTGGGTAATGATTCAGTAAAATGTATAATCTGTACATTTAAATCTCTGTTTTCTGATTTCAGTTGTACACAGGGATGTCTTATCAGTGATAGATGGCATTTCCTGTGTAAGTGTGCATTACATACATGACTGTCAGTCACTGATAACTTTACAGGGGCGGCCTTAAAGGGGTTCACCAGGAATTAAGAAAATTAAAATGAATATTACTTTATTATAAGTATATTACCAAATACCTTTCATTAGTTATAATGGCTCGTTTTGCCTAGGCAGCAAACATCAGGGACAATGAAATGGTCGCCATCCTATTAGTACACACAAAGCCTATCCTAATCACACAGGAGGACAAGTTACTTAACAACACTGAGGTGAAGATTTGTCTCCTCCTCCTCTCTACTCTGATTGTCAGGGATTATGATCCTGAATACAGCTGATAAAATGAATTCTCTGTATGAATGGAGTTCATGAGGAGACATTAAGTACTAAGAGTATTGGCAGGACAGACTGTGACAATGTGGGGCTGTGAAGACTTCATACAAGTGCTGCTGCTCATTAGCACATCCCCCTCCTCTCTGTACTCCATTCCTACAGAGATTCAGCTAAAGATCCTATCGGCTGTATTCAGGATCATAATCCCTGACAAGTAGAGCAGTGAGGAGGATGAGGAACCTCTTTATCCCCGAGTTGTGAAGTAACTTGTTCTGCTGTGTGATTGGGACAGGTTTTATGTGTACTAATAGGATGGCAGATATTTTATTTCCCCTGAAAAAACAAGCCATTATAACTAATGAAAGGTATTTGGGATGTGTTCATAATAAAGCAATATTTAAGTTTTACTGAATATTTTCCCACAAAAATACTCAGCTCCTCCTGCTATAACATGCTGCATGTTTTCTTAGTGGCCACTAGGTCTAATAATAGGCACCACTTCTTGGTCTAAAAGATCACGTTACTGTAGTTATCTGCTTATAATTAAAGGCAGGATTGCTATGGCATATATCACTTGTATATATAGATAATGCAGGATCCACCATGTGGCTGCTGTAAAGCCTATCTCTAAATGCTGTTAAAAACGGTCCAGGCAAATGCAGCCCCCATAATTATGTTCTAAATGTAGAATACAAAAATCTGCAATAAGAAATAAAAACAGGTTAGTAAAAAGGATATATGTTACTATCTGGTTTAACTGGCACAAAGTAAACATAAAGGGGGTCAGATTGTACGTGTATTTTAGGCTCAAATTGCAGCACAACAGCTAGTTGCGCTGCAATCTGCGACTTCTCCCTGCTCACGCCAGGCCTGAAAAAGGGGGGGGGGGGGGGTGGCGTGGGCGGGAAAGGGAATGGGTCGGCAGGTCTGTCTCATTTGCCATTTTCTCCGCCTCTTTCAGGCATAGAAAATGGTGTAAATATAAGACAGCTAAGAAGCCGTCTTACATTTTGAACTGGCAGAGCATCCGCCAAATTTATATAGAGGCTAAAGCATCTTCATAACTCCAGCGGATCCACCACCAGTTTAGGGCTAAAATGCTGGTCTTAATAAATGTGTCCCAAAGAGTTTGATTGTGCGGCAAAAATTACAAGGGAACATACATAATATCCTGTATAAGAGAGTTCACCCAATGAAGCCGAATGATAAAAAACTGAGTGTCATATATTCTGCTGTCCTGAAAATACTCTATGACTCTTCTTCAGTAATGTGAGCTGATTTCAATGGAAGATTGCATAAGCTTTCCTCTAAAGAAAAAAAAACACTACACTGAACAAGGGATGGTCTATGGTGGGACCGTTGTTACTTTCTTATGTTACACAGTGGTTCCTTTTTGAAATTTTTTGTTTTTTTCAAACAGTCCCTAAAAGGGTATCTCTGTAATTTTGAGCAGGTTAATCTTGGCAGTGGTATTGACCTGTATGCATCACTTTCTCTCAGATTAAGGCCTCTTGCACACGAACGTTGTGCATCCGTATCTTGCAATGGGGACCTCAATGCACGGTCTATTTTTTTTGCGGTCAGGAGCACTTCATAGTGCTTCCGTGGGGTTCCGATCTGTGCTTACGTTCTGCATCTCCATGATTGCGGGCCTATTCAAGTGAATGGGTCCACATCTGTGATGCGGAGTGCACACGGGCTGGTGCCCGTGTAATGCAGACCCGCCATATGTTCGTATGCAAGAGGCCTAACCCCTTAAGGATGCAAACAAATGTTACACTTCCAGACTAGGAACAACACCCCCAGCTCGCCTGGGATTCCTGGCTTAAATAGGCCAGCCAACACCTGGCCTGGATACGTGGGAGTAGTCATCCCACCCTGCTCTTTGACTACTCCAATGAAACCCGGCCCGGATCAGCTGCAGCTAGCAGCTAAACTACCTCTAGCAACTGTCAGTAACCTAGGGTTACTGACGAAACATTACCGGTTCATTTCACTGAGGCCAGGCACCTCGGTGACATGTATTTATCTGCTGTATTTTGGGGGTTTGTTTTTACAATGTTCACTGTTCCCTAAAAAATACATGATAACCATGTATGCAGGTCATTACACATTATGGTGATACCAAATTCACATGTATGTAGTTTCTATTATGTTTTAATACCTTAAAAAAATGAAAAACCATTAAAAAAAGTTTTGCATCACCATATTCTGACCGCCTAAACTTTTTTTTATTTTTCTGTTTACATTGCTATTTAATGGCTCATTTGTGCTAGGCAAGCTGTAGTTTTTATTGGTAGCAATTTGAAATACACATGGATTTTTGATCACTTTTGTTTAATTTCTTTGGGGGAGGGGCAGTGTGACCAAACAACAGCAAATTGGCTATTTTGTTCCATTATAGCATTCACTCCACATGATAAATGTTTATATTTTATTTGTATGGGCATTTTCCATTATGTTGCTACCAATGATATTTATTTTTGATTAATGTTTTTATATGTAATTGGAAAGGGGTGGGGTAATCAGAATTTTTAATATTTTCAGAGTTTTTTTTAACTTTTTTTGTTGCTTTTTTCACTGTCCTTTTTAAGTCCTCTTAGGGCACTTGTACATACAATCTTCTAATCACTTATACCATAGTTTGCAACAGAATACTATTGTATTTTATAGGACTTTTATAGGGTGTCTGTCAGGCTGTGCCACTGGTTTGGCTTTGCAGGCAGCTCACTATGACAGGCCTGGGAACAAAGCAACTAATCATCACAAGGCAACTCATCGAAACCCCATGATTTCACAGTAGGGGTTCAGATCAGAGGACAGAGTGAACCCCCTCTCTCTACCTAACCTCACAGATGCCAGCGGCATCCGTGGGGTAAATGACCAGGATCTGAGTCATGGTCGATCCCAGTTATGGCCACTGGTTGCCTGCTATATTAAGCGAGTTCAGCATGTGAGCCTGCTCCGTATAACTTCTTACTGCATATGACATAGAGGTACATCATATAACATTAATGAGTTAACTGGATACATTTTATTATTTATTTGGATCACTTATAGCCAGTTTTTCTCACTTAACCAGTATTTGATTTATGTGAAATTTTAGACTGTAGCTCAGTAAAGATAGCCACTTCAGGTTTATTGTTTCATTGTCTTCATTAACCCCTTAGTGACCACTCATACGCCTTTTTACAGTGGTCACTAAAGAGCCCTAGACTGGGACGCTGCTTTTTCATGGCAGCCCGATCTAAGCGCTGAACATGTCCCCGGGGAGCGGAGACCCAGCTCTTATATGTTGGCCGCAGTCCTGCTTTAACAGCCCGGACCGGCAGGAGTGATGATCTGGGCTGTTTAATGCTTTACATGCCGCAGGCAATGGTTCCTGCAGCATGTAAATGCTGACTGGGGTCTGATGTAGGCTCCAAGCCTGCCTTGAGTAGTTTCCAAGCATGCTGTGCCTCTCTGGCGTAACCTGCTGGTCAATGTCAGTATAGCACTGATATTAAAATGCAATGCACTATAGTGATAGTGCATTGTATTTTAAAGGCAATCAAAATGTAGTTTGTTATAGTTTCCTTGTGGGACTATTAAGTGGTGAAAAAAGTTAATTATCCCCTATGGTGAACGCCTTAAAAAATAAATAAAAAAAATGCTAATTTATTCTTAGTTGCCACTGAAAAAACTGAAATAACAAGTGATTAAAAAGTGTAATTTACTCCAAAATAATACTAATAAAAACTAAAATGAGATACACAAGGGGGGAGGAAAATTGAATGGCGTTCAACTGACCAAGGGAGAAACGTACGAAAGTTCCCTTCCCGCTATGGTATCAGCAGGAGATTAAAAACAAGAGGTTAAAAACAAGAAATAAAATGAGTGGGAACCATCAGTGAGACACTTACTTCACTGGGGGGTCGTCAGCAGGATAAGCACATAACACCAGTGACGGTTCCCCCCTGGCCAGGATCGTGTGTAGAATCTCAGTGAATGATGGCAGCGAGGCACAGCGCTTCTGATCAAATCACCTTTATTGTATAATATATGGCTCAACGCGTTTCGGGGATCAAGGTATCATACTTTCTCCTGATGAAGGGGAAACCTTGATAACATTATGCCTAACATAATGGAGAAGACCCATGATCCCTGAGCTCTGACAGTGGGGGAATGGCGCACAGTAAGAAAATAAAAATTACTGATCTGGACTCCATATCCGCAATACTATTCATGTATTACTGTAGATAATGGTCCAAAATTGGGGAGACAGAGTCCCTTTGCAGTTTTGCTCAGTCTTGCTAAAATGTTTCTGACTTGTGCTTGCCTTCAGTAATAACGGATTGAAGACTAGCTTTAAAATTTCATAACCATGGGATTTAATTAGCACAATGTATATAAAGTAATTATGATTATTGTTTTGCAGAGTCGTCCAGATGTAGAGCTGTACTATGTCATGTCTTTCAGCGCCTGTTAATGGAGGGGTGGTGAATTCGTTACTCTCCTTTATAATATCCATTTCCCCAAATGGAAAACAACAGAGGATGTTCTTTGGGTATAGCTCATTGAGGATTGTTGTGATACTGTTTTCTTTATACTTTGGAAAATATCTTTTACAAGCAACAAATACAAAAAAATATATATTGTGCATATAACTTTAATGTCTAAATGACTAAAATGAGATGATATTTGTCATTTTTTTTAACTGTTATGATTTTGTTTTCTGCTTCTGGATTTTCAGATGGAATCATTGGAAGAACAGAATGCAGGATGGAAAGAAATAAACAATCTTTTTCAAGAAAACATAAATTTAAGTTTCGTATTAGGCCATTTTTGGGATATTGAAATACCAAACGCAGACTTATTTCAAATAAAAAAATATGTCATCATTGTAAGTAAAAAAAAAAGAGATGTGACGGATCGGATCCATGTAAACAATTGAGTAACACTTTCTATTTAAGGGCTTTTCCAGAGACTGACATATTGAGGAGTGTCATTCTCAGACACTGCAGCTGATGCTCCTATTCAAGTGAACGGGAACTACAAAGTGTATGGAGATGTGCTGTTCTGGCTCTGTACACTGTTTAGTTCTGGAACCGCAGCTGCTGCCAACAGCTAATCAGAGGGGGCACTGGGTGTCGGACCCCCAATGACTTCATATTGATGACCCATCCTATGAATAGGTCATTAATATATTGGTCCAGAAAATTCATATAAGCTTGACATATTTCATGTGTATTTTATTGTCATATAAACAGATTCAGCTTCTTCTAGTATTAATATATGCATGTACATAGTGGGAAACCATATACTGGTGTTCATACAGATATGCACAGTTGTGAGCTTGTGGCCACAGGAGCTGTGCTTACAAGTCTAGCTGCAGGATAATTATTACTGCCAGTCTCTTCTGGCCACTGTCCATACCAATAAGGCTACATGCACACAACCGTTCAGTTTTTTGCGGTCCAAAAAAAAACGGATCACAAACGGAAACTGAACTGCAAAACGAAACGTAAGTGGAAACACTACTGAAACGGAAAAAAAAATAAAGAAAAATGATTCAGTTTAAAACAGAAAATACAGAAAAAGCCATACGGTCGTGTGCAAGAAGCCTTAGGCAGAGATGATGAAGACATAGGATAACATGGCCTTGGGTGTAGCCCTGGCCTGGGGACTTCCCCATAATGCCTTGCAGTGAGCCTCACAGCCAATCAGAAACACAATATTGACTAATCTGTTAGGCACTTTGTTAGGTCCAAAGCCATTCTCAGCCACTGATTTAATATGACATGTCTGTTACAGACACAGCACTTGCACACACAAGACAGTGAGTTTAGGGTCCTACAGGGCCAGTGTTAAGGATTGGAAATATATATTTAGCTAAGTAGATTGGATTACTTGAAAGACAGGATTTAACACTAGGGTTGGGATGGGGTCAGTTAGTTTGTTGTGTGTCTGTTGTAAGACTTGAGCTTTTCACATGCTTACAGATTGTACTGCATGTCATTGCATTCATTGCATGTCATTATGTTTTACCCTTTTCTCTGTAGCAGTTTTTAAATTGGAATTATTATTTGGTTTATTATTAAATTTGAAAAATAGGCTGCTTAAACTGGCCACCAGGTTTAGAATAGAGATAGTAGATGTGCTGAGCTGTTCATCCCAACCTTCCATCTGTGATGACAAATTTAGCTCTGCTGCAGTCTCATCATATGCACACATGCACAAAATTATTGTCACCCTTCTGTAAAAAAAAAACAAAAAAAAAACACAATGGTCACCCAGCCTCTAACTGGAGTCACGTAGCGCTGCACATCACTCTGCTCTGATTAGTGTAGGGATAGGATGCTGCTGCTGTGAGGGAGAGAATAGGACAGAATCTGTTATCAGAAGTGCTTATTAACTCAGTGATCTACATAGATTTAGTTTTGTGGGTGCAGTGCACAATCTTTTTACACTGAGCCCAGTGACACAGAAAAATAACCTTTATCCATCTGTTAGTTAGGTGGGTGGCGGCGGTCATTTTTTGCAAGCTTAGTGCACCATCACAGCATATGTGCATTTGTGTCATTCAAATACAAGCTTAAAATACTGCAATAATAATCTTTTTTTTTGCAATATCCTACATCTGGTGCCTTTGCAGCAGTTGTCAGTGTGAAATACAAGCTTGCAATAATTTTCAGAGTTTGAAAAAAAACACCCATTTTGGGCAAAATACTAAATTTGCGGCCTTGGCTGCATCTGTCAGTGTGAAATACACGCGTTAGATACTGGTGTTCTGTTATAAAAAAAAACACCCATTTTGGGCCAAATACTAAATTTGTGGCCTTTGCTGCATCTGTCAGTGTGAAATACAAGCATTAGATACTGGTGTTCTATTCTGTTATTACAAAAACACCCATTTTGGGCCAAATACTAATTTTGCGGTGTTTGCTGCATCTGTCATTGTTAAATAAAAGCTTGAAATACTGGAATAATATTCTGGGTTTAAAAAAACACCCATTTCCAGCAATATCCTACATCTGGGGCCTATGCTGCATTTATCAGTGTGCAATTTAAGCTTGACATACTGCAATAATTTTCTGGGTTTTAAAAAAACACCCTTTTTGGGTGAAATTATAAATTTTACAGCCCTTGCTGCATCTGTCAGTGTGAAATACAAGCGTTATATACTGCTGTCATATTCTGTTATTTAAAAAAAA
Organism: Bufo gargarizans; assembly: GCF_014858855.1. NCBI lineage: Eukaryota > Metazoa > Chordata > Amphibia > Anura > Bufonidae > Bufo > Bufo gargarizans. The sequence continues at coordinate 224,502,166 of NC_058084.1, forward strand.
CACCCATTTAGGGCGCAAATCCTAATTTTGCGGCATTTGCTGTCTGTAGACAGGTTAATAAATTCCACTATTTTTTCTGTTACATTGTCGGGTGACATTCACCAATTTTTGTCTGTGATATACCCCTGCTCTACCTAGTTGACAGGTTAATCAATTTCACTAACTTTTCGGTTACATAGTTGGGGGACATTCACCAATTTTTGGCTGTGATATACTCCTGCTCTACCTAGTTGACAGGTTAATAAATTTCACTAACTTTTCGGTTACATAGTTGGGTGTCGCTGACTATACTAGCTAGTAATACAAGCAGATATTAAAAGCTGAGACTTTTGCCAATATATTGTGATGCAATCCAGCTGACAGCCCAGCTTCTACACAACCGCATAGCAGGACAACTAATGCAATGTGATGAAAGCAAGACTGTAAGCCACACCCAAATCAGACCGTGTGATGGAGGTTACCAGGTGCAAAAGAATGTTTAAATGCCAGGTAAAGGCACATTCAATACATATAAAACAAAATCACAGCATTTAATCATTCTTTTGCACCTGGTAACCTCCATCACACAGTATGATATGGGTGTGGCTTACAGTCTTGCTTTATTTGCAGCCCTCTAGCCCTTTCCATTACTTTTTTACAGCCATTTTAGTACTCAAAAGTTCGGGTCCCCATTGACTTCAATAGGGTTTTGGGTTTGGGATCAAGTTCGGGTCCCGAACTCGAACTTTCTTGTAAGGTTCGGCCGAACCCGTCAAACCCGACCATCAAGGTGTCCGCTCAACTCTAATTGTAGGTGTCTTCAAACTTGTAATCACTTATCCTGGCAGTCCCCTGGTATTCACTCTTCCTGCATAGGAATTTGGACTTTGAGGCAGGGGAACCATCAGGCTGATATTTTCCTGGAGTAGTCTCTTTGAGATTAACAGCTGACCCTTAGAGTTAGAGGCACCAGTGCAGTAAACAGGCAGAGGTTGGTACACAAGCAATAGAATGCAGCACAACTTTGCAGGAACTAGCAAACTAAGTAACGTATTGCTCAGGCACTTTAAGTACCAGAGGGTTTCCAGCCATTGGCTGGTGAAGATGAAGGTGCACATGCGCTGGTCCTTTCAGAGCTGGACTAAGCTGGTGCATCCCCTAGGGCAGAGGAGTTGAGCAAGCATTCTGCATGGAGTGCCAGAACCAACCCAGCGGCCAGACCTGAACAGAAGGAGGAGAGGCAGGAGGAGGGCTCCAGGCTGCCAGACAGGGCAAGTGAGGCAGTGGCGGCTAGAAGTATTCTCCGTTTCCCCAATTTACATCCTCTCTTCTTTAGTCTAGATTGCTGAAGAGATTTTTTTCTGGACAGAAACAGGGCATTAATGTTTTAAGCCAGCTCCCAATATCTTTCTTCTGGACCATAGCTCCTCCAGTGTACCAAAAATATTTTTTTCCTTTGATCTTCTTCATGTCCAGAATATTCTTGACTTTGAATTCATATTCAGTGTTGAGGAGGGGCAGAAGCAGAGACAGAACCTCTGGAATAACGACGAAATACCACAGTCTTAGGTAGGGAGACATGGAGTGAATTAGGAATACAGTTGCAAGAAAAAGTATGTGAACCCTTTGGAATTATATGGGGTTTCTGCACAAATTGGTCATAAAATGTGATCTGATCTTTATCTAAGTCACAACAATAGACAATCACAGTCTGCTTAAACTAATAACACACAAAGAATTACATGTTACCATGTTTTTATTGAACACACCATGTAAACATTCATAGTGCAGGTGGAAAAAGTATCTGAAACCTTGGATTTAATAACTGGTTGAACCTCCTTTGGCAGCAATAACTTCAACCAAACGTTTCCTGTAGTTGCAGAACAGACATGCACAACGGTCAGGAGTAATTCTTGACCATTCCTCTTTACAGAACTGTTTCAGTTCAGCAATATTCTTGGGATGTCTGGTGTGAATCGCTTTCTTGAGGTCATGCCACAACATCTCAATAGGGTTGAGGTCAGGACTCTGACTGGGCCACTCCAGAAGGCGTATTTTCTTCTATTTAAGCCATTCTGTTGTTGATTTACTTCTATGCTTTGGGTCATTGTCCTATTGCAACACCTATCTTCTGTTGAGCTCCAGCTGGTGGACAGATTTCCTTAAGTTCTCCTGCAAAATGTCTTGATAAACTTGGGAATTAATTTTTCCTTCGATGATAGCAATCCGTCCAGGCCCTGACGCAGCAAAGCAGCCCCAAACCATGATGCCCCCACCACCATACTTCACAGTTGGGATGAGGTTTTGATGTTGGTGTGCTGTGCCTCTTTTTCTCTACACATATTGTTGTGTGTTTCTTCCAAACAACTCAACTTTGGTTTCATCTGTCCACAGAATAGTTTGCCAGTACTGCTGTGGAACATCCAGGTGCTGTAAACGTGCAGCAATGTTTTATTGCACAGCAGTGGCTTCCTCTGTGGTATCCTCCCATGAAATGCATTCTAGTTTAGTTTTTTACGTATCGTAGATTCCCTAACAGGGATGTTAGCATATGCCAGAGACTTTTGTAAGTCTTTAGCTGACACTCTTGGATTCTTCTTCACCTCATTGAGCAGTCTGCGTTGTGCTCTTGCAGTCCTATTTACAGGACGGCCACTCCTAGGGAGAGTAGCAGCAGTACAGAAATTTTTCCATTTATAGACAATTTGTTTTACCGTGGACTGATGAACAGCAAGGCTTTTGGAGATACTTTTATAACCCTTTCCAGCTTTATGCAAGTCTCCAATTCTTAATCGAAGATCTTCTGAGAGCTCTTTTGTGCGAGGCATCATCTTGTAAAAAGCAAACCCAGAAATGGTGTGTGTTTTTTATAGGACAGGGCAGCTGTAACCAACACCTCCAATCTCATCTCATTGATTGGACTCAAGTTGGGTGACGCCTCACTCCAATTAGCTCTTGGAGATGTCATTAGTCTAGGGGTTCAGATACTTTTTCCACCTGCGCTGTGAATGTTTACATGGCATGTTCAATAAAAACATGGTAACATTTAATTCTTTGTGTGTTATTAGTTTAAACAGACTGTGATTGTCTATTGTTGTGACTTAGATGAAGATCAGATCACATTTTCTGACCAATTTGTGCAGAAATCCATATCTTTCCAAAGGGTTCACATACTTTTTCTTGCAACTGTATGTAAAGAGGCCAGAAGGCACAACTTATAACAGACCAGATTCAATTGTTATAGCACCACAAAAGGACCATTGAATCAGGCTACCAGCTTGTATAAGGGTATCTTGAGTCTGATTGTTATTGGGATTTTTATTTGTGGAAAGCCAGACCTTGTCTCCAGGAGAAAATTGAGGTGGAATCCTGCACCTGCGATCAGCAGACATCTTTATGTAAGGAGACCAATCATCATGAAGTGTAGAAGTGAAGTGTCTCAGGTAGTTGACTAGGATTTGATTGATACACTCCACCTGACCAATAGATTGTGGATGCTGTTTGATATCCAACAGCTTGCAGATGGTTCTACAGAGTTTAGAGGTAAACTGCACCTCTTGATCAAACATCCCACAACCCACGTAACCGTAAAATGTATTCTGTGAACAACTTGGCCAGTTGACTGGTAGATGGGAGACCAGGCAGTACGAAATGAGCCATCTTTGAGAATGAGTCAGCTACCACCCACATTACTGTGCATTTAAAAGTGGAAGGCAGGTCAGTGAAAAAATCCATAGTAATATGCTGCCACAGATCATCATGTACTGGCAAAGCGTATAGGAGGCCAGCAGATTTTAATTTTAGAGACTTAGTAGAGCATGCAGCAAAATAATCTCAAGCATCTTTAGAAATTGTAGGCCACCAGTAATAATGAGTAACTAGGTTTGCGGTTTTGCAGAGACTAGGGTGACCAACAATTTTGGAGAGATGCCCCCAGATAAGGACCCGCTTTCTCTTGGGGACAAACTTCTTGCCAGGCGGAGGGACCTTCAGGTAAACTGGAGTAACAAGGATGAAGCAGGCAGGATCGATGATGTAGTGGGGCTTTTCTGTTTGATCATCAGGATCAAAAGAATGCTTCAGTATTTTTGTCAGCTAGATGGAAATGTAGGATGAAATTGAAGCTGGTGAAGAACACTGACCACCTAGCTTGGCGGCGATTTGAGATGCTGGACTGTCTATCAGGAAGTTAAATTCTTGCGGACAGTATAAATACTAGAGACCACTCTTTGGCATTCACCTCTTTGCTGGTAAGGCCAGAAATAGGGGAAGTCAGGGTGGAAAAGTGAGGAATGAATTGTCCATAATAATTGGTAAAGCCCAGAAATTGCTAGATACTACGCAGACCTGAAGGATGAGGTAAGTTCATTACAGCAAACAACTTCTCAATATCCACCTTTTAACTACATGCAGAGATAATGTAGCATAGGAAGGGTAGAGAGTAGTGTTGGTCGAGCACCAAAGTACTCGGGTGATCGAGTAGAACACCTCGGGATGCACAATGAAAGTCAATGGGAGAACCCGAGCATTAAACCAGGCACCCCCTGCTCTGAAGTGGGGAGGGTGTCTGGTTCATAGGAAAAGGTCAGAAATTGATGGAAACATCACTGAAATAGTTCGGAAACAGCATGGGGAGCATGTCTGGATGCATCTTAGACTCCCAGGTTGCTGCTGAGAACAATGTTGTCTGAGTAGTATGCCACTTTTACAGACTGACAATAATACGCACAAAACTGAAGATAAAATCAATTTTAGAGGAAAAATTGTTAGGAAACATTCTTTCCTGTATATTTACTTGTATATAAAGTACAAGTGCTGCCAAAAATTACAAGGAAGAGACACTCCAATACAACCTGTATATCACATAAAGGAGGGCCTCATTTACATTGTGGTACAATTGTTCAGGTAGTGGGACTCATAAAGCCTATGCACTAAGGGAAAGGGCTGCAAAAAATTACAAGGAACTGGCACTCCAATACACCCTTTATTACACATAAAGGAGGGCATCATACACACCCTTAAAAAATGATGGCCTGCTGGTCACCCTCAAAAACATTCAGAGCAAGGGCCTGCTGATGACCCTCTAAAACGTTAGGGGCGAGCAGTCATTTTCTACAGTTTAAAGTTCTGAGAGAGACAGCAGTGTCATTGCTGTGCTCTATGCTTTACACACTACAGCAGATAGATAGTTAGATAGCTTATATATATAATACACAGGGTCGGTGCAAGGATTTTTGCCAACACAAGCAAAACTACATTTTGGCACCCCCCACCTCGCAGCTCACCTGGCCCTGGTCCCGTCGGCAGCAGCTGGCTTCTTTTCTGTGTGGTCCTGGTATCTTCTCTCTGCTTTAGATAATTGCTGGTTTAAGGACCATATTTTTCGCCCTCTAAGACACACCTAGGTTTTAGCGGAGGATAATAAGAAAAAAATATTTTCCATTACACCTCAGGTCAGACCAGCAATCAGACCCTCAATGTTAATTAGACCTCAGATTAGACCCCCAATGCTTCAGATCAGACCCCCATATCAGACATTAGCCCCCCATGTCAGCCATAAGCCCCATCCATCAGCCCCCATGTAAGCCATCATGCCCCCATGTAAGCCATCAGCGCCATGTCACATTTCTCCCCCTCCATGTCAAATCACCCCTCTACACATCAGACCTCCATGTCACATTTCCCCCCCCTCCATGTCACATTTCACCCCTTCTTTTTTACATAATCCCCAGCAAAGACAGCAGTACAGAGGGGGAGTGATCCGCAGCACTCCGTCTTTGCTGTTCTTGACACCTTCCCAGGTTGGGTCAATGACTTCATCATCCATCACCTCCTCTTCTACTTCCTCACTCTGGTCATCCTCCTGACTTGTTGACCTAACAACAACCTCAGTTATTGGCAACTGTGTCTCATTATCATCATCCACCTCATGAAACACTAATTGCCATTACCCACCGTCATCTTCTTCTGACTGTGGATGCTTCACATTAGGGTACAAGATCTCCCCATGTCGCTCTTCAATGAAGGAATGGTGATGAAAAGAGCTCCTTGGAATATCCGAGTGTAGGATCACTTGTTTGCCAAGACTCTCCATGGTGGATGGAAGGAGTATCTGTCACGATCAGTGTGTGTGTGTGTGTGTGTGTGTGTGTGTGTGAGGGGGGGGGGGGGACTCCACACTAAACACAAGAGGGAAGGGGAACAGTAGCTGGGCCTGGAAACTAGGGAAGAAACAGGTCACCTCCTAGACAACCCTAATCCAGGCCCTGACTACCTATCAATATGAATAGACCTTGAAGGTAGGAATATTTGTAAGCAGGATACCTAGGCCCTGATTTCCCTATAATGCCCTGGAATAAATATAGGACCAGAGACAATGCATTCCTCCCCAGATGTACAGATGGAAGTCTCTGTCTCAGGCCCATATATACAACAACAAGGAAAATAACAAATACAAACAAACGCGACACTTCTGTAGAGATGAAAGAACAAGAACAGCAGAGAGGATCTCACACCAGCTCAGCCAAACCCAAATTAAGCTATCATCCGCATAGTCAGAAGGGTGGGGTGACACTATAAAGGGTAGAAGTGATAACCACTGATCAACAGCTGAGAAAAGGGAAGTGCTCATTAACCCTATCAACACTGAATGTAGATAAATCAAAGAGGCTGTTAGATTCCTCCACGTTCAGCCAATCTCTCAAAGAGGCTGTTAGATTCCTCCACGTTCAGTCAATCTCCTTGATTTCCTGACATCAGTCACCTGAGGGATCGAGACAGTACTCCCCCTTCTACGGGTGACCTCCGGGCACCCAGGACTGACCTTATTAGGATGGGCTCTGTGAAAGGTCTTCACCAGACGATACACATTAACATTGGCCGCTGGAACCCACATCCTCTCCTCTGGTCCGTAACCCTTCCAGAGGACAAGATACTGGAGGGATCTACAGAGAGCTCGGGAGTCCACAAGCCTGTTGATTTGAAATTATATATTACCATTCACCATGAAAGTAGCGGGAGGCAAGGAGGATGGCTCAACAGGTTCGACACATTTCTTCAACAACGATTTATGAAATACATTATGAATTTTTAAAGCCTGAGGAAGTTCAAGACGGAAGGCTACAAGGTTAACAATGGCAGTGATCTTATATGGACCAATAAATCTTTGGCCCAACTTCCAAGAAGGTACCTTAAAGGGGTTGTCCGAGTTATTTTTTTGTACTTTCTATGTTCCTAACTGGGCAAATATAACAGCTTTTCAATTAACTCACTTTATGTCCAGTGGCTGGTTTCTCAGATTTCACTGAGGGTCACATGACCTGTGGTGTCAGCTTCTCTTCCTGCTCTGATAAACTTCGTTTACAAGCCTGTAAACGAGACGTCACTGTGCTGGCCATGCCCCCCTTCACTGCTGTCTGCTCTCTCCCCTAGGATTCTTAACCCCTTCAGCTGCACACACTGGGTATCTGCAGCAGTGACAATTCTGGGCACAGGAGCTAAAGGACTAGAGAGAGCATTGCACAAGAAGGTAGGGGGAGGATCTTGTGTGTATTAGCAGTGTCATTATACAGGCGGGACTTGTAGTTCTACACATACTACATGCTGCAGAGTCTCCCAGCAGGCAGACATGTCACTCAGGGCAGCTCTTGTATTCACTCTCTTAGCAGTGCAGGGGGAGGGGCAGAGGTTGTTTTTATTGCATGTAAATAAAGGGCCAGAAAAGAACCAGGGGACATTAGGAAATATATATATATTTTTTTGCATACAACTTGCTTAGCTTAGTTATATATTGCTGCCTATCAAATTTCATTGCTATATATTTTTTTTTTATAACTCAGACAACCCCTTTAAGCTTAATATTTCTTGTGGACAGCCACACAGAATCACCCACTCTCAGGTCCGAACCATTCATACATCTCCAGCCACACGCTTATACCTGTTGCCCATCTTTTTTAAGTTATTAAGAATTTTCCACCAAATCGAAGAAAAAGAAGAGGAAAATCGTTCCTCCTCAGGAATTCCAGAAGTTTAAGAACCAGAAATGTGCCAAACTGTGGATGGAATCCATATCCCCTAAAAAACTGTGACTTATCACTGGACTCCTGCCTACGGTTATTAATAGCAAAGTCAGCTAATGACAAGAATGAAGACCACTTCTCCAGAATCTGAATACAAACTGAGTCCCCCGATCAGACATCATATCAGAGGGAATGCCATGTAGTTTCACGATGTTATCGAAAACACCTGTGCAACAGTCTTGGCATTAGGTAGAGCAGGCAATGCTATAAAATGTGCCATTTTGTTAAACCGATCAACTACCACCAGGATCACGTTTTTTCCTGAATAATTCGGTAAATCTGTGATAAAGTCCATGGAAAAATGCATCCAAGGTCGTCCTGACCATGGACACATTTTTCCATGGACTTTATCACGGATTTACCGAATTATTCAGGAAAAAACGTGATATCTGTCCTATATCCTGATCTGGGGGCTAAGGTGCTGGAGGCCCAAGAAGATGCTCTGGACTTTTGTCCTCCAGGGAAATTGTTTGTTCCTTCAGACTTACGTCATAAGGTATTTGAGGAACATCACTGTACTGTCTTGGCTGGACACCCTGGGAGTAGATCCACTGTCAATCTCATCTTGCGCAGATTTTGGTGGCCAGGGCTGCGTAAGTGTGTTGAGGACTATGTGTTAGCCTGTTGTACCTGTGCTCGTGCTAAGGTGACACATACTCGGTCTACTGGCTCTGTTCTTCCGTTACCTATACCAGGACGGTATAAGTAATGGAAGAAGAGAGCCAGTAGGCCGAGTATGTGTTACCTTAGCACGAGCACAGGAACAACAGGCTGACACATAGTCCTCAACACACTTACGCAGCCCTGGCCACCAAAATCTGCGCAAGATGAGATTGACAGTGGATCTACTCCCAGGGTGTCCAGCCAAGACAGTACAGTGATGTTCCTCAAATACCTTATGATGTAAGTCTGAAGGAACAAACAATTTCCCTGGAGGACAAGAGTCCAGAGCATTCTCTTGGGCCTCCAACACCTTAGCCCCCAGATCAGAATATAGGGCAGATATGACTACCCCTTTAGACAAAATAAGACTAGGATCTTTAGAATCACCCCCCCAAGGAAAGCTGCGTGGCAAAGCATCCGCTTTGACGTTCTTAACCCCAGGGCGGTAGATGACAATGAAGTTAAATCTGGTGAAAGACAGCGACCATTTGTCCTGCCTTGGATTCAGTCATTTAGCTGACTCAAGGTAAGCCAGATTTTTGTGATCAGTAATTAACGTAATAGGATGAATTGCTCCTTCCAACCAATGGCACCATTTTTCAAAAGCCAACTTAATGGCCAGCAATTCCCTATTACCCACGTCATAATTTCTTTGAGCAGTTGAAAGTTTTTAGAGAAAAAAACACATAGCGCCATTTACTGGGAGAAGGACCTTGCAACAAAACTGCTCCCACCCCTACCTTGGATGCATCAACCTCTACAATGAATGGTTGAGACATGTTTGATTGCACCAGAATAGGGGCTGAAGCAATACAAGGTTTAACCACAGTTGAATAGTTCAAGATGAATTTACGGCAGGGGCGTAGCTATAGGGGAGGCAGGGGCAGCGGCTACTTTGGGGCCCTGACCCAGAAGGGGGCCCATCCAGGAGGAGGAGGACTAAAAGATTTTGTTAGGGCCCCCTCAACAGTATTACACAAAGAATTTATATACAGTGACAGCAGACAGCATAGAAAACGGATGGAACAGCTGCCGGGCCTGGTTTGAGACAGCGATCTTTACTGGCCACAGGAATGGGGGGGGGGGGGGGGGGGCATGAAAGGAAGGGGTTATGAAAAAATTACTGGGGGGAAGCCCCATTCAAAAATTTGCTGTGGGGGCACAGTCATTTCTAGCTACGCCTCTGATTTACGGTAGTAGTTGGTAAATCCCCAAAACCGGATAAGCGCTTTCAGATTTTCAGGTCAAAACCAGTCCAACACCGCACTGACTTTCTCGGGATCTATACGAAAACCCAGGAATTGCACTTCCTAAACAGCAAAAACACATTTTTCCATCTTCGCATACAATTTATTCTCTCTTAGGATCTGTAACACCTGTCTCACATGATCCTTATAAGTCTCCATGTCTGGAGAATAAATTTGTATGTCATCCAGATATACAACAACAAATCTCCCCACCAGATGATGAAAGATTTCATTGATAAAGTGTTTACAAACCGCTGAAACGTTTTTTAACCCAAAGGGCATGACCAGGTTTTCAAAATGACCTTCAGTGGTATTTAATGCGGTCTTCCACTCATCCCCCTCCCTGATCCTTACCAGATTATATGCCCCCCTCTGATCCAATTTAGAGAATACCTTGGCACCGACAATCTGACTAAACAAATCTGGAATCAAAGGAGGATCACAGATGGAAATACAGTTGAGCTCACGGAAGTACAGACATGGTATAAGGGTACCATTTTTTTTTTTTTTTACAAAGAACAACCCAGCAGCCACTGGGGATTTGGATGGTCTGATATGACCCTTCGCAAGGCCTCAGTGATATACTCTTGCATAGCCTTTCTTTCGGACTCTGAAAGATTATACAACCGAGATTTGGGCAGTTTAGCTCCAGGAATAAGATTGACGGGACAATCATACTCCCAATGCAGGGGTAACTCCTGGTTACCATTCTCGGAAAACACATCAGAAAATTCGGAAATGAACGAGGGTACAGTTTTAGTGGTGACCACAGAGAAAGACGCATTAAGACAGTTCTCCATGCAAAAATCACTCCAATCGAGAATCTGTCTCGATTGCCAGTCGATGGTAGGGTTATGTTTGCTTAATCATGGCAAGCCCAAAGCCATCGGAGCAGGTAGACCCTCCAACACATAACATGAGACAGATTCCTGATGGAAATCATCCACTGTTAAATGGATGTCATTTGCCACCTGCTACAGCCATTTTTGGGTAAGAGGTGCAGAATCAATTGCAAAGACATAAATGCTTCTCTTTAGTGCACTAGTAGTAAACCCATGAATACAAACAAACTGTCCATCAATCAGGTTAACCCCAGCCCCACTATCGATAAATACCTCAATTTCCACAGTTTTGGACTCTAGCGCCACCTCGGCAGACAGGAGAAATCGGGTACTACCAGTAAATGACAAAAGTATTTTTTCTTGCTCCCCACCCACACCACCAATCGTAATTTGGGGATTAAGCGTTGTTTTTTTAAATTTACACCTTGATGCTAAATGTATGGCCAAATATTCCCAAAATGTCCCTTCTTTCCTCAACAAAAACAGACTCCCTTCATATGACCAAAGCTCTTACCAGCAGTCCCAGGAGTAGCTCCCCACAACTGCATAGGTTCCTCACAAGGCGTAGCCACAAGTGTCTCTTTGCCATAAGTGTCAAAGGAAGCCGCCACCTTATTTGACAGTACGTCCTGAGGATGAGGACCCTTAGATCTCCCCCTCAGGCGTCTATCCAGACGTACAGCAAGGGACATGGCTGCTTCCAATGACTCAGGTTTTTCATAGAAGACCAACACGTTCTTCAACCTCTCAGATAGACCCTGACAGAACTGGCTGCGGAGAGCAGGATCATTACACTCCGTATCCGTAGCCATCTCCTAAATTAGAAACATAGAAACATAGAATGTGTCGGCAGATAAGAACCATTTGGCCCATCTAGTCTGCCCAATATATCTGAATCCTATGAATAGTCCCTGGCCCTATCTTATATGAAGGATAGCCTTATGCCTATCCCATGCATGCTTAAACTCCTTCACTGTATTTGCCGCTACCACTTCTGCAGGAAGGCTATTCCATGCATCCACTACTCTCTCAGTAAAGTAATACTTCCTTATATTACTTTTAAACCTTTGCCCCTCTAATTTAAAACTGTGTCCTCTTGTGGTAGTTTTTCTTCTTTTAAATATGCTCTCCTCCTTTACCGAGTTGAATTCAGAGAAATAGATCTCCGCAGAGCATTCTCCCTGCCGTAAACCACGTAACTTGGTCTCAGCCTGAGAGATCCGATCCGGGTTATCATATAGAAGACCCAAGGCTCTAAAACATTCATCTACCGACTGGAGGGACGGTGATCCGGTCAGCAGAGAGAAAGCCCAAGACTGTGCATCATCCTTAATTTTAAAAAAAATGATAATACCCACACGTTGACACTCATTCTCAGAAGAGTATGGACGCAGCTTAAAGTACAATTTACACAATTCCCTGAACCATATGAAATTGTCACTACCCCCAGAAAATTTGTCTCTGAATCCATAAGACAGTCGCACGGAGGTCAGCTACCTCCAAAGACAGTCCCTGCAGCTGTTCAACCAGTAAAGACATAGGATCCATAGCTGTACTGACCTGAACAAAATGGCAGTTTTTGTGGCGGTTGATAATGTCACGATCAGTGTGAGGGGGAACTCCACACTGAACACAAGAGGGAAGGGGAACAGTAACTGTGCCAGGAAACTAGGGAAGAAACAGGTCACCTCCTAGACAGCCATAATCCGGGCCCTGACTACCTATCAATATGAACAGACTTTGAAGGTAGGAATATTCATAAGCAGGATACCTAGGCCCTGATTTCCCTATAATGCCCTGGAATAAGTATTTGTCATGCTCGGCTCTGACTATGTGCGGAGGTCGGCCAGAATAGCAGCACGTGTTTAGTATTTGTTTTGGAGTCGTGCTGGATCCGCCTCTCATCAGGTGCACTGGGTGGGGTCATTAGTTTAAATGGCTCTCAATTCCAGTGCTCTGAGCGGGTTATAGCAATCAGTCTGGCCTAGCAAGCAAGCAAGGAAGGAAGGAAGGAAGGTTTTCTGTCCCAGCTCTGATAGCTGGCAGCGTATAGTCACTCGCTGATGTTGTGTGCCTGCTTCATTCATAAAGTAGGAGGAGTAGGGCGTCAGTGAGTGACGTAATGCTGCCAGCCGCTCTGCCTGCTCCGGATGCTTGTTAGTAAGTGCTTATACAGGGGAGAGTGCAACTTTAGTTAAAGTTGTTAAGATGCTAAGGATTACGGTTTAGAAATACTGTTGTGAGTGGCGGGGCCCGGTGTAAGAGTACAGTGACTGCACCGGGCCCGCCGCAAGTTCCTGGACTCCAACCCCTCCTCCCTCCCCGCTGTTACATCACAGTCTGCGATGCTGCGGCATCGCAGACTGCGATGTAAAATGGCAGCATTCGCCCCATAAGACGCAGGGGCATTTTCCACCCACTTTTGGGGGGGGGGGGGAGTGCATCTTATGGGGCGAATAATACAGTAACTTCTGTAGAGATGGAAGAACAAGAACACCAGAGAGGATCTCACACCAGCTCAGCCAAACCCAAATTAAGCTATCAACCGGATAGTCAGAAGGGTGGGGTGAGACTATAAAGGGTAGAAGTCATGACCACTGACCAACAGCTGAGAAAGGGGAAGTGATCATTAACCCTATCAACACTGAATCAAGAGAAATCAAGGAAGCTGTTAGACTCCTTCACGCTCAGCCAATCTCATTGATTTCCTGACACCAGTCACCTGAGGGACCTTGACAGTATCAGGGTAAGGATTCTGTTGACCAGATTCTTGTATACTTAGACTGGACTTTGTGGAAGACAGGTTGGTGCTTAACCGACTCTAAGCATTATCTGCTGCAATCCAACCGACCACCTAGTCACACTGATCTGACTTCGAGAGTAGTGTCCTGGCACTGGCAGCAGGCACAGTTTCAACGCGCACAGGGCCACGGCCTCTGCATGCACCATCAGCAGCACGGCCACTTCCCCATCCCTTACTGCTTGCCTTGCGCATATTAAATGGTATATATGCTTGCAAGTATGTCACATGTACAGTAGGGCAGGTTTTGTAAGTGTATGCGCAAATGAAGTACACAGAATGTCACTGATATTTAGGATGAGCACACGTTAAACAGGAGGTATAGCGCAAGTAATGTCACTGTCACCACCACCTAAATCACACTGAATGTCACTAATATTTTGGATGCGCTAACGTTCTACTGGAGATGTAAAGCAGGTAATGTTGCTGCCACCAGCAGCAGAAAAATGAGTCTTAATGTTACTGATATTTTGGATATGCAAACGTTATACAGCAGATGCAGCCCAGGTAATGTAATTGTTCGCAGCAGACACCATCTACAGAAAAAGTACACTGCATGTCACAGATATTTTTAGGCTGCACACACGTTAGACAGGAGATGTCGCGCAGATAATGTAGCAGCCAACAAACGTTCAGGAGGAGACTCGAGCATCGCACTGGAGCACACGTGGTATTTGGCCAAACACCGCAATGTGCCGAGTATTGCAATGCTCAAGTAAAATTACTGTTTGGCCGAGCATGCTCGCCCAACACTAGTAGAGCGGTCTTTTCCAAGACACACTTTTCAAACTTGTGTAAATCTTTTGTCCCTCAAGTTCTGAAGGAATATGTTTACATGTCTCCTGTGAAGTTAAGGCGGTAAGAAGATCAAGATATCATCCAAATAGTCCACTACATAGGTATAGAGAAGATCATGAAAAACATCAACAAATTCTTATAAAGCGCGGGATCATTATCTAGGCCAAATTGCATGAAAACATAATCATAGTGACCATCTCAGGTATTAAAAGCAGTCTTCCACTCATCAGTGTATGAAATCCGGATAAGATTGTAATCTTCTCTAAGATCAAATTTTATGAATATTCTGGCTCCACGGAACCTATCAAAGAGCTAAGAAACTATTGGTAGAGGTACCTGTTTTTCACTGTAATTTTATTTAGTCCACAGTAATCAATACAGGGCCAGGAGACCCATCCTTTTATTTGACAAAGCAGGCACCTGCTGGTGAAGAGAACTTCCAATTAAAGCCCCTCTGAAAGGTTTTCTTTAATATTATTATACATGGCTTCTGTTTCAGGCAGAGGTAACGGGTAGACATGGCCACACGGAGTAGTTTCTGGCACAAGATTGAGGGGACAATCGTAGAGACAATGGGGCACATTTATTAAGACCAGCATTTTAGACACCGGTCTTAACAAGCCCCTGCGCTGGCGCCGACCTCTACATAACTTTGGCATATCTACCACCAGACCAAAATGAAAGACAGCTTCTTTGCTGTCTTACATTTAAACCATTTTTTACACCTAAACCAGGTGTAGAAAATGATGACTAAGACGGGCCTGCTGGTACGTCCCATCCCCTGCCCATGCCGCGCCCCAATTTTTAGACCTGGTATGAGCGGGGAGAAGTTGCAGATTCTGCTGCAACATGGAGTGCGACAGAATCTGCACCAGATATACGCCACAAAAGTGGCATATATCTGTTTGTAAATTACCCCCAATGTGTTTCAGCTTCTAAATCAGCTTACTTCTTATTGAAGACATCAGTGTAGCTAGTGTAGGCAGGCTCTGCCTATCTCTTATTTTCCCTTCCACTCTGCTTATACAAGAAGAAGCCTATTAAGAGCCCAAAAGTGACCCTTAAAGGGACACTATTCGTGTTTGGATTATACCATTAGATTTACAAAAATTTTACCATAATATGTTAAATGGTCATACCAAGCTCTTAGGCCCTAGAGAGATGTGAGAATTATATTCCATTTTGTAACTATATGCTCGTTCCAACTGGTCATGCCCTACCTTTGTACAAACTCGACCCTCCAATAACTACCTCCTTTGCTATAAGACAACAGAGAGATGATGTTTCTTCTCTTATACAGATGTTCAATTTTATCTGTTACACTGTTTGACACCCTATATGGTTTGTCTATATGTTCCCTTTATTCTCTCCTTACTCACCCGGCTGTTCCCAAACTTTGCAGAGATTCTAAGCGGTTCCTCAAGTTTTGCTCAGGTCTCCCATGGCTTCTATAAAGGTATGTTCCTTCAATGTAAGAGTGCTGAATGCACCGAACAAGCAAAGCCAAATTTGTCATCAATTGTGCAACAGGTGAGTGTTGCGCTAATAAAAGAAATACACTTTAGAGCTTGTCACGTACCATGTAAGAGCCATCTCTTATATCAATGGTTCCACAGTACGTCTCCCTCCTCTGTGTCTAGAGGAGTGTCCATAGCTTTACATAAAAACTTCCAGCTGGAGGTAGGTTTGACTCTTGCAGACCCTGAAGGGAGATGTCTCTTTATAAAGGTAATAATTGGGAGACAGACCTATAAATATGGGAATATACAGACGTGGACAAAATTGTTGGTACCCTTTGGTCAATGAAAGAAAAAGTCACAATGGTCACAGAAATAACTTTAATCTGACAAAAGTAATAATAAATTAAAATTCTATAAATGTTAACCAATGAAAGTCAGACATTGTTTTTCAACCATGCTTCAACAGAATTATGTAAAAAAATAAACTCATGAAACAGGCATGGACAAAAATGATGGTACCCCTAACTTAATATTTTGTTGCGCAACCTTTTGAGGCAATCACTGCAATCAAACGCTTCCTGTAACTGTCAATGAGACATCTGCACCTCTCAGCAGGTATTTTGGCCCACTCCTCATGAGCAAACTGCTCCAGTTGTGTCCGGTTTGAAGGGTGCCTTTTCCAGACTGCATGTTTCAGCTCCTTCCAAAGATGCTCAATAGGATTGAGGTCAGGGCTCATAGAAGGCCACTTTAGAATAGTCCAATTTTTTCCTCTTAGCCATTCTTGGGTGTTTTTAGCGGTGTGTTTTGGGTCATTGTCCTGTTGCAAGACCCATGACCTGCGACTGAGACCAAGCTTTCTGACACTGGCTAGTACATTTCTCTCTAGAATTCCTTGATAGTCTTGAGATTTCATTGTACCCTGCACAGATTCAAGACACCCTGTGCCAGACGCAGCAAAGCAGCCCCAGAACATAACAGAGCCTCCTCCATGTTTCACAGTAGGGACAGTGTTCTTTTCTTGATATGCTTCATTTTTTCGTCTGTGAACATACAGCTGATGTGCCTTGGCAAAAACTTCGATTTTTGTCTCATCTGTCCACAGGACATTCTCCCAGAAGCTTTGTGGCTTGTCAACATGTAGTTTGGCATATTCCAGTCTTGCTTTTTTATGATTCGTTTTCAACAATGGTGTCCTCCTTGGTCGTCTCCCATGTAGTCCACTTTGGCTCAAACAACGACGGATGTTGCGATCTGACACTGATGTTCCTTGAGCATGAAGTTCACCTTGAATCTCTTTAGAAGTCTTTCTAGGCTCTTTTGTTACCATTCGGATTATCCGTCTCTTAGATTTGTCATCAATTTTCCTCCTGCGGCCACGTCCAGGGAGGTTGGCTACAGTCCCATGGATCTTAAACTTATGAATAATATGTGCAACTGTACTCACAGGAACATCTAGTTGCTTGGAGATGGTCTTATAGCCTTTACCTTTAACATGCTTGTCTATAATTTTCTTTCTGATCTCTTGAGACAGCTCTTTCCTTTGCTTCCTCTGGTCCATGTCGAGTGTGGTACACACCATATCACCAAACAACACAGTGATTACCTGGAGCCATATATATAGGCCCAATGGCTGATTACAAGGTTGTAGACACCTGTGATGCTAATTAGTGGACACACCTTGAATTAACATGTCCCTTTGGTCACATTATGTTCTGTGTTTTCTAGGGGTACCATCATTTTTGTCCATGCCTGTTTCATGAGTTTATTTTTTTACATAATTCTGTTGAAGCATGGTTGAAAAACAATGTCTGACTTTCATTGGTTAACATTTATAGAATTTTAATTTATTATTACTTTTGTCAGATTAAAGTTATTTCTGTGACCATTGTGACTTTTTCTTTCATTGACCAAAGGGTACCAACAATTTTGTCCACGTCTGTATATGCTCCAAATACCTTCCAATCTTCTTGGATCTGCAATATGCTCCGCTTGTTTCAGGAGTTTGCTGAGGGAATGGTGGTTGTAGGAAGAGATCTAAATTTAACACTGAACCCCCTTTTGGACTCCTTAACGGGAGCCTCGGCCATCTCTCACCTTGCTTTGAGGAAGTTCAAGGCTTCTTTAGCATCCTTCGGTTTCACAGACATTTGGAGAACCCTGCACCCCACGGGTAAGGACTACACTTTTTACTCTGTGGGAGCTCGTTCTTACCAACGCCTAGAGTATTTATTTGTACCATATCAATTACTATCTTCATGTACAGGTGCTAGCATTGGTAGCCTACTGCTTTCAGATCATGCTCCAGTGTTCCTAGACCTCACACCTAAACAATTTCAAAAACTTTTGAGTAATTGGAGACTGAATGAGACATTGCTGGATAATCCGGAACAGGTCAAAAAGCTAGTGGACCTGCTCGAAAAATACTTTGAACGTAACTCCTCACAGGTGACTGCTGCCGGCCTGGTCTGGGAGGCCCACAAAACCTTAATAAGAGGCCACCTGATATCCCTAGGGGCATACCTTAAAAAGAAAAGGGACCAAGAAGTGTCAAAGTTATACCATAAAATTCAGGAAAAGGAGTGAACCCATAAAAAACATATCTCAGACACTATATTAGAGGAGTTAAACCATTTGAGATCCACTCTTAAAAACATATTGAATGCATGTATGGCCAAACTTTTCCTCTCTGCAAGATTTAAATACTATGCTTATGGGGATACAGCCTCTAAATTCATGCTCTCCCAGATAAAAAAGAGGTAAGCCAGCAACTACATCCACTCAATTAAAACTGTGTCCTCTACTCTTCTCATGACAATGGAAGAGATAGCCCTCCGCTTTAGGAAGTTCTATCATGCCTCATACAATATTAGTCAACCTTCTTTCCCACAAACAGAAAAGGAAAGAGTACAAGAGATATGGTTATCAGATATGGTTGTCAACTTTGAGCCTGCCTTCTCTCTCTGAAACACAAGCAAAGTCCTTAATACACCCATTTACTATATAAGAGTTAGCACTTAAATCTACTCCATTACATAAAAGTCTGGGCCCAGACTGCCTACCCTTGATGTATTACCGTACCTTGAGAGCCTCACTGCTCCCCAGATTTTTTGATATTTGCAATAATGTATTAAAGGGGGATACCTTACCCACACAGATGTTAATGGCTCATATCACTATAATACCCAAGGAGGGGAAAGACAACACAATATGCACTATTTACAGACCAGTGGCGTTGCTAGGGCTGGTGTCACCCGGTGCAGTAGAAAATGGTGTCACCCCCCCAAGCCATAATTTTTTTAGCTATATATGGGGGCTATGGTGGTGCTACTGCCATAGGGCTCATCCGATAGCTTCTGTCTGCCGCCACAAAACAATGGTGCTTATAGAACAGACTACACAGTGTAGCGGTATACTGTATATTGTGTGGCACAGTGTATGCTATGTGTGTATAACAAACATATTTCATATGAAAACTTACAATTACTTGGCTTGGCCCTTGGGGATCTTGGACACCACTTCCACACTTGGCCAGGGGCTCGGTGGAGCTGATGTTGTGTTTTATCCTAATGAGAAAGAATTCATAATAAGGATTTGGAGAAGGGGCAGTGGGATAGCAGAGCAGGGAGAGGATGGTGCTGCTATTAGGGGGTCATACCATGGGGGAGTAATAAAGCCCACCATAATGCCCCCCCCCAGTAGAAATAATTCTCCTTATAATGTGACAGTGCAAAAATACCCCCTTGTAATGCCCCCAGTTGAGCTAATATCCCTATAGTGCCCCCATAATGTCCACGTATAAAATACCACTATATAGTGTCCCCAGTAAATTCCCCCATAGTGCTCCTCTCCTCCCTTCTTGCTAGTGCCCCCCATAATGTACCAGTATAAAATGCCCCATATATAGTGCCCTAGTAGATGCCCTCAGTGCCCAGCCTCTGATAGGCTGCCGGCCTAGTGTCCCCCATAATGCCCCCAATAATGTGCCAGTAAGTGTCCCCATAGATGCCCCCCATCATGTGCCAGTATCAAGTGCCTCTCTCCTCCCCCCCACATGTCCCAGTATCATAGTGCCATCTCCCCCCAATGTGCCAGTATCAAGTGCCTCTCTTCTTCCCACCCATGTGCCAGTATCATAGTGGCAACCCCCCATGTGCCAGTATCAAGTGCTTCCCCCTCATGTCCCAGTATCATAGTGCCATCTTCCCCCCCAGTATCAAGTGCCTCTCTCCTTCCCACCCCCCATGTGCCAGTATCATAGTGCCAAACACCCCCATGTCCCAGTATCATAGTGCCATCTGCCCCCCAAAAAAAGTCCCAGTATCAAGTGCCTCTCTCCTCCCCCCATGTCCCAGTATCATAGTGCCACCCCCCCCAAAAAAAAGTGCCAGTATCAAGTGCCTCTCCCCCCCATGTGCCAGTATCAAGTGCCTCTCTTCTTCCCCCCATGTGCAAGTATCATAGTGCCAACCCCCCATGTGCCAGTATCAGGTGCCAACCCCCCTCCCCACCATGTGGCAGTATCAGGTGCCTCTCTCTTCCCCCCCCCATATGCCAGTATCAAGTGCCTCCTGCTTCCCCCATGGCAGTAACAGTCGGGTATAATAATAAAAAAAAAACACTTATACTTACCTCCATGTCAGCGATGCGATGCAGCCTCTTCCTGTGTTCCATCCTGTATCAAAGGCAAAGCACTTACCCACACAGCCATAAAAGCTGCATTGCTACTGACTGAAAAAAATATGAAACTTCTACTGTTATAGCTGGCTAAGTGTACATCTATACACATCACAGCTGCTCCAACACACCCAGCACTGCTATATCTCTATATGACAGCTATCCCAGCACACTTAGCTCTGCTATATCTCTATATATGATAGCTGCCCCAGCACACCCAGCTCTGCTACATCTAATACACATGACAGCTGCACCAGCATAATCAGATCTACTATATCTCTATATATGACAGCTTCCCCAGCACACCTAGCTCTGCTACGTCTATACACATGACAGCTGCCCCTGCACACTCAGCTCTGCTATATCTATATATCTCTAAGTATTGGTATACAGTACATCCTGTGCATCTACACAAGCTGTACCTAGAAGTTAGTCAGCTGTGTTGGAGATGTGAGATGGAGACATGCTCTTATTTACATATCTGGTGGAGCTGCAGGGCTATCTATCGTTTTTGAGAAGAGATATGTTGGGTCCTCTCACAGTTCTGCGAGGTCACTATCAACCCTACGCCACGCCTATGCCTGTTAAGTCTAACTTACCAATTCAGGTGCCCAACCCTTACTAAAAGCTTGTTAGCACAGCTAATGGCAGCAGCTAGGATTCTCATTGCATCACATTGGAAGAAAAATACTTCTCTCCCATTGGCCATTTGGTTAGCAAAATGTGATTACATCTATAGGATGGAGCAAATCACAGGATGGGAGATCGGATGAACAGCCAAATTTAAGAAGATATGGAGCTCATTGAGGGAGTACCGTGGTTTCTCTATTTGAAGGGATTATATTTTAACAATAAGAGAAGCCTTCACTGCATATTTGTTTTACACCCTACTTTGTATATGTTTATATATGTTTAAACTCAAGCTTATTTTATAGGCTAATTTAACCTTGTATGTTAAAACAACACAAGCCTGACTGTTTCTTGATTAGTGATATAATGTCCTACTTAAATGCTTTCAATAAAATTTGTTTAAAAAAAAAATATATTTATATATATAATGAAGTAATATTTAAGTATTTCCATTTTCTTAATTCCTGGAGACCCCCTTTAAAGAGGCAAGCTGTGAATGGAGACTTATTTGCAATGCTCTAGGGTATGGAGACTTAGTACCAATGCTCCATGGGAAAATAATATGCAAAAAGGTATCTTCCAGGGAAAGTGAATCATTATGCTAGTTCTACCTTTTGGAAGTGAACCTGCACTAAAGTAACAAAAAGTTAAAAAATACAAAAAAAATATTCATTTACATACATGGTAGAAGCAAAACTACATGCATTTTTTGTCAAACATTTCTTCCAAAAACCTGTAATTAACATTTGTCAGTAATAATTCTCTTCAACAAATTAATTATACTTCCCTGAATGTACTTTGTATTCATTATTTGTACATTTTGTTTTACCAGGTTTCAGTATATCTCAAATAAACTGGGATTCAAAATTGAAAGAAGCCAACTCAGGGAGGAAATTACAGGAATTATAAACCAGGCTTGTTTGTCCAATAATCTATTCGAAAGGGAGATAAGAAATACAAGCAGCATTGCTCTTGGTATGTTCAAATGCTAAACCTCCAGTTATCATTTGTTCCTGTCTCATCTTAACCTTGTTTCTACAGTGGTAGAGGTCAGAGAACCATTGAGTAAAATCCATTGTTTGTCAGCAGTACATACAGTTGTGTTCAAAATTATTCAACCCCCCAATGCTGTAAAGGGTTTTAGGGAATTTAGTGTACATTTGTAATTGTGTTCAGAATGAAATCTTACAAGGACTTTTTCAAGAACCAAATGCAACTAAAATGACATCAATTGTTTTTGTAATACAGTATTAAATGTTTCTTTTGTGATTTCTTCATTGACACAATTATTCAACCCCTTAAGGACTACCACTCTTAAGAACAGAGGTTCATTCAAGTGTTTTCGATCAGGTATTGAAAACACCTGTGGATGTCGAGGAGCAGCAATCAAGCATAATAAGCACCAATTAGGCAGATTTAAATGGACTGTGATACTCAGCTCCTTCTAGACATTTACTGGTGTGTTTACAAACATGGTGAAGTCAAGAGAATGGTCCAGGAAGACAAGAGAAGAGGTGATTTCTCTTCACAGGAAGGGCAATGGCTATAAGAAGATTGCAAAGATGTTAAACATACCAAGAGACACCATAGGAAGCATCATTCGCAAATTCAAGGCAAAGGGCACTGTTGAAACACTACCTGGTCGTGGCAGAAAGAAGATGCTGACTTCAACTGCTGTGCGCTACCTGAAGCGCAAAGTGGAGAAAAGTCCCCGTGTGACTGCTGAGGAACTGAAAAAAGATTTGTCAGATGTGGGTACTGAAGTTTCAGCTCAGACAATAATGCGCACACTGCGTAATGAAGGCCTCCATGCCAGAACTCCCAGGTGCACCCCCTTTCTGTATCCAAAGAATAAGAAGAGTCGACTACAGTATGCCAAAAGTCATGTGGACAAACAAAAGTTTTGGGATAGTGTTCTGTGGACTGATGAAACAAAATTAGAACTGTTTGGGCCCATGGATCAACGCTATGTTTGGAGGAGGAAGAACAAGGCCTATGAAGAAAAGAACACCTTGCCTGCTGTGAAGCATGGCGGGGGGTCAATCATGCTTTGGGGCTGTTTTGCTTCTACAGGTACAGGGAAGCTTCAGAGATGTGCAAGGTACCATGAATTCTCTTCAGTACCAGGAGATATTGGATGAAAATGTGATGCAGTCCGTCACAAACCTGAGGCTTGGGAGACGTTGGACCTTTCAACAAGACAATGATCCCAAGCATACCTCCAAGTCCACTAGAGCATGGTTGCAGATTAAAGGCTGGAACATTTTGAAGTGGCCATCACAGTCACCAGACTTAAATCCGATTGAGAACTTCTGGTGGGACTTAAAGAAAGCAGTTGCAGCGCACAAGCCTAAGAATGTGACTGAACTGGAGGCTTTTGCCCATGAAGAATGGGCAAAGATACCCGTAGATTGCTGCAAGACACTTGTGTCAAGCTATGCTTCACGTTTAAAAGCTGTTATAACTGGAAAAGAATGTTGTATTAAGTACTAAGATTAAATGTCACTTGGGGGTTGAATAAAACTGATAATAATATGAGCACAGAAAAGACATTTGTGGTTATTTCATTATAAATGTTATGTTATATTTGTCTGACTTACAAGTGCCTCTTTGATTTAATTGTAAACAAGATGACTGAAATGATTAAAATCAATGTCAAACTGGCCAAAACACTCAATTTCAGTGGGGGTTGAATAATTTTGAACACAACTGTAACTTCATGTAAACAGGTGATGCGCTGCTGACACATAAAAACTGTATGGGACATTGTTGAAAGATAACACAATCTATGCGTTACCACAATTTAATAAAGATAAACAATAATTTATTTGTTTTCAGTACAGTCGTTAAGTCGCGAAACACTTTTAAAATATGCTAATGAGCCTCTAGATGCTATGAGGGTGTTGCTTCAGCACCTAGAGGCTCGGTCCTCTCACCCTTTGGCACACCCAGGTCCAGTTGATTGACTGGCGAGTTCTCCTCTTCGTCCAGTAAATCCCGCCCCTACGCCGTCCAGTTTAGTATTTGGCGCAGGCACAGAGAGTGAAGGACGCGCTCCTGCTGCCGGCCTCACTCACTGTGCCTGCTCTGGCTTCACTTACTGCGCAGGCACTGTCCTGTTTAGTATTCAACACAGGCACAGTGAGTAAAGGAAGTGCTCCGAGCGCGTCTTTCATTAACTGCGCCGAAAACTAAAGGGGACGGTGCCTGCGCAGTGAGTGAAGCCGGCGCAAGTGCAGTGAGTGAGGCCGGCAGCAGGAGCACGTCCTTCACTCACTGTGCCTGTGCCGAATACTAAACGGGGCGGCGTAGGCGTGGGATTTACTGGACGTAGAGGAGAACTCGCCAGTCAATACACTTCCCATGGCAGGGAAAGGAGAGGCTGAAGCCTACATGGTGGTACCCAGGCGTTCAGGCCCGCTGAGAAAAGGAGGAGAGCCTGAAGTGGGCCACTGTAAAAATAAGTAGGCAGCTTAGCTATTTAGCTGTATGTAATATGGCTGGTAATTTGTACAATATATACTACAGCTGGTATGAAAAAAGAAAACGAATTCCAGCTCTTCACAATAAAAGGCTTCTTTATTCCACTTCTTTAAAAACAGACATCAAAAGCAGAGTAGTATACTACAGCTGGTACTATTGGCACTTTGGTTGGCACTGTTATCAAATCTACTTTGGACTATTAGTAGCTAGGAAATTCCTTCTAACATAATGGCGATGCTCACTGTGTAGAAAGAAATATGTAGCATTTTTCCTGCAGTCTAAGAAGTGCCTCCTTCCCCCGGCCCATCCATCTTCATTGGGGATAACTGATCTCATAGTCAAAGCAGGAAGTTCAGGAAAGGAGCAGGACTTAATATCCCATTCACTTAAATTGACTGAGCATTGTGAAATAGGGGGGAATTGCAAAACTTTGCTTTTTACAAAACCTCCCTCTATATGTGTGCCAGGGCACTGACACTACAGAATGTGTTAACCATCTTTCCCAGATATAAACCTAACCACTCATTTTAAACCGAGGGGTTATTCACCAGTGGCAATATTAGCTGAGGATGAAGGACTTAAAACATAACTTTTATTCTAATCCTCTGAAAATATAGACTTTTCTAACACCTGATACAATATAAATTGGTTTACACAGCTGTACCAATACGCCTTTCAATCAGGGGCGTAGCTAAAAGCTCATGGGCCCTGGTGCAATAGTTCAGCTTGGGCCCCCGTCCCTCAGTGCTTGTTGGCAAGGGGCAGGGGAGCACATGTCCTTCCTGCTGCCTGAGGCAAACATTGAAAAGGCACCCCCTCATGCCAAATTCTTAACCTAACCCCTTCCCTCCAGCCAGAGGTGTAAATTGACCAGTATGCACTTTCTATAATTTCAGTGTCTTATGTGGCACAAGGGTCTTTGGGCCCCCTCAGGCTCCTGGGCCCGGTAGTGACTGCTACCTCTGCACCCCCTATAGCTACTCCCCTCCTTGCAGTGTAGGAAATGTAGGGAAAAAAGCAGGTGTTTATACTGCATCCAATGTATTGATGGGGTATTGGCAAGTTGTCTGCTGTAACTGAACCAGGTTCATTGTGGTGAAGGGACACAAAAATGTTGGCATAAAAAAGGAGGATGACAGTCCTTTTTAAGACCTAATGGGGGTACAATGCAAGCCCTATAAGACCTAAACACATAACACCCGCCATGACAAGGGGAACCCCATGAGGAACCTGACCATGCAATATAATGCCCTATATGGCCCTAGTTTTCCATCCCAATATGTATTTTTCATTTGCACTCTTCAGGGGACACAGAACAACTCAATGGACAGAAACTGAAAGGATAGGGTACATTGATTATTAACCCCTAAATTATATTTCAGGCAGACTGCTCTGCTAATAGTATTAGGGACAGGGTGAGGACCCAAATGTGGCGGCAAATGTTTATGTAAAATACACACAATACTAACCTGATACATTATATAAAACTAACATATAGTGACAGGGCAACATACTCTGTCACCAATGCAACTGTATAGTGTTGTCACCTTGCTGTTCCAAGACCCTGAATGACAAATTGGTCTAACTATATAAATGGGTTTATCATTATACAGGTGCATCAAAAAATTAGAATATCATCGAAAAGTTCTATTTCAAGTATTTATTTATTTTTAATGTTTATAATTATGGCTTAAAGTTAATGAAAACCCAAAGTCAGTATCTCAGAAAATTAGAATATTGTGAAAAAGTTCAATATTGTAGACTAATGGTGTCACTGTCACGGACACTCCTGTGACAGCTACCAGGAGATCAGAGAGACTGGGAACATGTGGGTTAATCTGACTGGTTCCTTGTGTATCATTTGTGTCTGTGTTGTTTTGGTAATGACCACACCTCTTGAAGGTGTTGTTGGTTTGGTCATTTAACTTCCCCTATTTATTACTGCTTACCCCTTCTGGGGGTGCGGTTTATAGCTTCAGTTTCTGGCTTCTAGGCTTGCTGGTTGTTGGATCTCTGTTGAGCTCCTGGCGCTGCCTTTGCTCCAAGTGAAGTTAAGTGTCGTCTTCCCTATTTGCATTTTGTTTGTTGTATTTCTCTGTCTTTTCTATCTAGGCCTGAGGAAGACTCTTGTTCATCCTTCTGGTGGAGGAATAGGTTGTCTCAAGTCCTGTCACTTTACCAGGGCCCTACAGGGAGTGCTAGGTCTCTAGGTTCCTGTGTACCATCGAGGTCAGTTTATACTGTTGGTTAGTCAGGACTTGGATTAGGGTTGTTCTAGGAGGTGACCTTCTCCTTTACCCTAGTTTCCATGCCTAGTTCCTATACCCTTTCCTCCTGTGCTCCGTGACAATCTAAACCGCCGAATAACCATCATTTTTGTTTGTCTGTATCAGTTCAGCCATGGATGCTATTGCTGCACTCACCGGACAGCTAGAGGGGGTGTCTCTGGAGGTAGCTGACCTCATCATGACCATCTCTCAGATTCAGAGACAACAGTCAACTGATCCTAGTGGTGGTTACCAGGCCTGTCCTGAACCTAAAGTTGCCCTCCCGGATAGATTCTCAGGGGGAAGTAATAATTTCATTTGTTTCAGGGAAGCATGCAAATTATACTTTAAGCTACGTCCACACTCATCTGGGGATGTGATTATTGTGTTGCTGAAAGGGGATGCCCAGTCTTGGTCTTTTTCTCTGCCAACCAGATCACAGTCTCGGTGGATGAATTTTTCTGAGCTTTAGGTATCATCTATGATGACCCAGATTAGACCTCCTCTGTCAGGACACTATTACATAACATATCATCTTTCTCTGACACTCTGGGTAAAGCTACTCCTGGGTTTGGGTCAGGAGACGAACCCATGCAGTTAGGGGGAGCTACCCCTTGATCCACTGGTAATAGGAAGGGAGTGTGTTTTTTCTGCGGAAAAAGTGGACATTTTATCAATGTATGTCCAGAAATGCAACAGCAAAAGGAGAGAAAAGAGACATTTAATTCTCATTTGACTCATGGAGGAGTGAGATGAGAGTCAGAAAATTTGCATTTGTCTTTTACTGGTAGTACCTGATTTCTCCTGACTGCCGAGGTGGCGCTAGAGTCCAAGACTGTGGGGATTGAGGTGTTTACCCACAGTGGGGCAGGAGTGAACATGATTGATGCTTAGTTTTTCTGTATGCACGGGTTGTCACCAAGTGTATTAGAAAAAAACATTCACGTATTCACTATTGATTCTGCACCTCTTGCTCAGAAGTGTTTGTCTCAAGTGGTGCATGATATCAGATTAAGAGTGGTTGACTTTCATCAAGAATTTATCTCGTGTTTTGTATTGGAAGGTCTCGCGGCTCCGGTGGTTCTGGGTTTACCATGGTTAAGCAAGCACAATCCAACTATCGATTGTCAGGCTAGGCAGATTCTGGATTGGGGTGATTATTGCATTGAAAATTGTCTTAATAAATCTTTTTCTGTTGTAAATACCAAAAATGTACCCTCATTTATATCTCACTTTGCCGACGTGTTTTCTGACAGTGGATGCTAGGAGTTACCTCCACATCGTGAATATGATTGTCCTATCTATCTTATTCTCTGAGCTAAGTTGCCTAAGTCTAGGTTGTATAACCTTTCTGAACCTGTCAGACAGGCCATGAGAGAGTATATTACTGAGCGTTTGGCCAAAGGACATATAAGACCTCCAAGTCTCCAGTGGAAGCCAGGTTCTTTTTTGTTAAAAAGAAAGACGCAGGACTTCGGCCATGTCTGGATTTCTGTGAACTGAATTGGATTACTGTGTGTGATCCTTATCCTCTTCCTTTGATTCCCGATTTGTTTAAGCAGATTATTGGTGCCAAGGTGTTCTCCAAGTTTGACCTAAGGTGGGCATATAATCTGGTTAGGATCAAGGAAGGGGATGAATGGAAGATGGCTTTTAATACTCCTGAGGGGCACTTTACTCATCTAGTGGGGAGGTTTGTAGTTGTGTATTTAGAAATGACATTCTAATTTATTCTCCTATCACTATACCAGGGCCCTACAGGTTGTGTTAGGGCTCTAGATTCCTGTGTATGAACTTTCCTACCATTGAGATAAATTCATACTGTTGGTTAGTCCGGACTTGGATTAGGGTTGTTCTAGGAGGTGACCTTCTCCTTTACCCTAGTTTCCAGGCCTAGTCCCTATCCCTTTTCTTCCTGTGCTCGTTGTGGAGTTTCCCACCCACACCGCATCCGTGACAATCACACTCTAATCAGATTATCAACACAAAACACCTGCAAAGGTTTCTTAAGCCTTTACATGGTCCTTTAGTCTGGTTCAGTAGGATGCACAGTCATGGGGAAGACTGCTGACTTGACAGTTGTCCAGAAGACAGTCATTGACATGCTCCACAAGAATGGTAAACCACAAAAGGTCATTGCTAAAGAAGCTGGCTGTTCACAGAGTGTTGTACCCAAGCATATTAATGGAAAGTTGAGTAGACGGAAAAAATGTGGCAAAAAAAGGGAAAAAAGTGCACAAGCAACAGGGATAAGTGCAGCCTTGAAAGGGTTGTCAAGAATTCGGGGGAGATTAACAAGGAGTGGACTGCCGCTGGAGTCAGTCAAGAGCCACCACACTCATACGTATTAAAGCTACAACTGTCACATTCCTTTTCTCAAGCCACTTACCTTATAACCTAGAGACAACGTCAGAAGCATCTTATCTGGGCTTAGGAGATAAATGGACTGCTCAGTGGTCCAAAGTCCTGTTTTCAAATGAAAGTAAATGTTGCATTTCATTTGAAAATTATGGACCCAGAATCTGGAGGAAGAATGGAGAGACACACAATCCAAGTTGCTTGAGGTCCAATGTGAAGTTTCCAGTCAGTGATGGTTTGAGAAGCCATGTCATTTGCTGGTATTGGACCATTGTGTTACATCAAGTCCAAAATCAGCGCAGCCGTCTACTAGGAAATTGTAGAGCACTTTATGCTTCCCTCTGTTAACAAGCTTTATGGAGATTTATGAAGAAGTTGGAAACAAATGGTATAAGACTGGCACTCAAGTATGTGGATCATATGAAAAGTGGCAATTTATTGTGACAATTATATTAAAATCAGCACATAATCAAGCATAAAAAAAGATATAAAAATATACAATAAAATGCAATCACACAATAATAAAAAAAGGTGAAAGACAAAGTAAAACTGCAGGGTAAACGCACACTGGTGGTGCCGTCTCAGATAATCAAAGATGCACTGGTGGTATCCCTCATTTGTATCGGGATATATATATATATATATATATATATAAACAAGTTCTCTTATATCATCCACAGGGGGTGAATCCTGCAAAGTTTAGCAATATTTTGGAACAATCACTTGCTCATATATGGCCGTGTCCTCTCTAGAGAATTCCCTTCATTAGGGCAATCAGTCATCCGTATATAGGCACTATATAACAAAGACAATAAGGAGTTGGGTTAAATTTTATTGGTTACTCTTATTTTTTTGAGAAAATGGAGAACAGCGACTCTACCTATCAACCGAATGGATCAGGGTGCACACCTCTCAGTCCACCCAGACCGCCTGGACAAAATAAATAAGAAATAGATCATGAGGTGCACTCCACGTTTGGGAAAAGAAGGCAGCAAGTACTCTGTGAATACGTCAATAATTATACATATTTAATATAAGGAGCCAATACATAAAACAATTAAAACACCCATAAGATCAAACAATGTATACAATAAATATGGACCTCAAATGATCGCAGGGAAATCACAAATGCTCATAAGAAAAACATAAAACTCATAAAAAATCGCATTGCGAATATATAACAATCGCCACAGTGTCCGCTGCGTGATTCTACTTGCAAATAACCGCAGGAGATGTTTTGAGTGTCAGTTCTTATCGCCAGCCTAATGGAAGGCTCCAAATGAGTCACATGGAAAGCCTTAATCTACAAGGCAGTACAACACCACACATTGTCCAGATTCAGTCCCGCTAACTTATTCGGATCATCAGATATAATAATAATCGTGAGGGATATCTCTTACCATATATCTTACCCTACGTGGTATGGAGTCTCAAACGTGACATCTCATGTGACTCCTCGGGTGCAGCAGTATAGTATCGGACACTTCTTACGATCCTGCCTCTGGTTCGAGACAATGGCAATAGTTCATAAGAGAAAATCCACATGACTGTATCCTGAAAAATTCAGAAAAAGTCCTGTATAGAATTGTGATGGGGCAGAATCCCTCTATTTGATGGCAGGAACTCCCAGATGTGGTCTATAGCACCACTATGAAAAACGCATTGGAAATGCGGTGAAAACACACCCAACCGCATATGTGTTTTATGTGAATTTCTTTGTAGTTTTTGCATTTGTATTAAGGCTGGTTACAGCCTGCATTTGTGGGAGGGGCTGCTGACTATATGTTCCCCACGCGTCCTCACCTGGAGGACGTCTGCTTCATGCAGCTTCCTCGATCCGTCCCGTCACTTCCGGTCGCAGCGCGTCTCTTCCGGGGCTCCTCCGAGCGGCGGTCACGTCCTCCTTGCGCTCTGGACCCAAGCGCTTCGTCTCCCCCACGCGTCGGCGGGATGGGTAGGGTCCGGCCTGCGGGCTACCCCCTCCTCGGGGTCTCTCCCATCCTCTGGCTTGGGCGCCGTCCCAGGCCGGCGTGCGCTCCGGCGGGGGGCGCGCGCCGGAGCTTCTCGGCCGGGCCTGGGCTTCCGGTCACGTGATCAGCGTGCGTTCCAGCTTGGAGCGCACGCCGGAATCCGGCCGGGCCCGGGCCCGCGGCGTGAACTGGGCCTAACCTACCCTCTTTCCTCACCTCCGTCCTCTGTTTTCATCTTTTCTTACATATTGTTGCTGGTACAGGGAGACATTATTTGCCTTATTAATAGAAAATGCTTGATTTGCCTGATATGCATTTTTAAAAAAACATGCAAGATATTCCTATTGACTTATTTTTTGGGGGATATCCTCTGTTTGGTGTGTGCATTCTCTTCATAGTGGATTTGGATCTTTCTGCCTTGACAACTTAGCCCATGTGTTTTATGCTGTTCTACTTGTATAGCCACATGGGTATGACTGCACGGTGGGGTCGTGTGGTGCTTTCGATGCGGCTGCGCTGTGTTTGGGCATCATGCAGTCGTGCGGGACATAGCGGGTTCTCGGGCTAATGAGGCCTCACTGTCCAGCGGACCTGTATTGTTAGTGGCCGCGTGGCACCGTCAATGCTGCGCGGCTTGTTGATAGTGCGGAACAGTGTGGTCTCATTGGTTTTATTGGGGCCTGCTGCGGCCCGTGTGGCAGTTTGCTCGGCCACGGCGTGGCGGAGTCGCGGGCGCCGGGTGACCGTGCGTGTGATCATACTCTTAGGGGTGTTCAGTATTTTTCACTTAAATAGTAATTTGGAAACACTGTTCGATCACATGTGATGTTACTTCTAGCAGCCGATTGCCGGTCCTTTACAGACAATGCTGGCGGAGCCTGCAATGCAACGTATCCTCTCCTGTGATCACAGCTAGGGCAGCGTGCGAGTCCTGTGCGTATCTAGTGCCGTGTCTGCCGCCCTCCTGGGCGCATGCATCGGGCACCATTGTAGTGCCGTCCTTGCATGCTCAGGTTTGGCACGGCTGTCCCGTGCGGCCCTCCTGGGCGCTTGCGTGTGGCACCGCCGTGTTACACCTAGGTGCTGATTATTGCTTGTTGTCTATCCCTGGGTCTGTTTTCCTTGCTTCTTATCTCGCTCGCACACATCATCCGTAGTCTTCCTGGTTCGCCCTGGCTCGTTTCGCCCCTGTCATCCTGGTTCGCCCGGGCTCGTTCCTGTCTCTGTCATCCTGGATCATCCAGGCTCGTTCCTGTCTCGGTCATCCTGGATCACCCAGGCCCACACTGCCTCTGCCATCCTCCTTTGCTCCCCATCCGGTTCTCCGGTCCCGCATCCTCTTTCTCTTCCCTGCTCTCCAAAGCGATGTCTAAGAATAATGATAATATCAAAGCCAACTGGTACAAGTTCTTCTTTAGTACAACGGACTTGGGGGTATCCACAAATGTGATCAGGTACAATTGCATGTATTGTTTCTATTTTTTCATTTATTTTGCAGTACATCCTAGCCGAGAAGCCGTGGTTAGCAGGCACGGGGCTGGCCGGCCTGTTTCTCCATTTCGATAAAAAAAAAAAAAAAAAAAAAAAAAAAAAGAGAAAAGAAGCTTCAGGAACACAGCGGAGAGACCAGACGCCGGTGTGATCATTAAGGTGCTGCCTTGCGGACGCTGCTGCAGGGCTCTGGAACTGCGATTCTGGTTCCCATCGTCCAGGCTACCGCTGGCCCAGGTTAAGTAAGTTCGAACCTCCAGTGGACCCCCATTCCCACAACTGCCCCTTAGTCGCGGCACAATCGCTCTCTGCCTCCTCGACTGGAACCAGAAACTGCACCTTCCACCGCTGCTACCAGATGTAACACAGGTTATCCCCTCCGGGGTAGCTAACTCCATGGACGTCATTTTAGTCGTGGGGTTTCTGTTACTGTGCCATTTTTCCGGTTTCCTAATGTACCATTTTTGGGCAATCTTTTCTATAACAAACAGGGCTGCGGTGCTGTCGTTTATTCAGCCCTCCCGATCTGAAGTAGCGGCTCATCAGCTTCCCGAATTCTTCAGGTATCAGGTATACGCCTTTTGTCTGTCTTCCCTGTCGTCCTGGATCACCCAGGCTCTCTCTGCTCCTGTCGTCCTGGATCGCCCAGGCTCGCTCTGCTCCTGTCGTCCTGGATCACCCAGGCTCGCTCTGCTCCTATCGTCCTGGATCGCCCAGGCTCGCTCTGCTCCTGTCGTCCTGGATCGCCCAGGCTCGCTCTGCTCCTGTTGTCCCGTATCGCCCAGGCTCGCTCTGCTCCTGTTGTCCCGGATCGCCCAGGCTCGCTCTGCTCCTGTCGTCCTGGATCGCCCAGGCTCGCTCTGCTCCTGTCGTCCTGGATCGCCCAGGCTCGCTCTGCTCCTGTCGTCCTGGATCGCCCAGGCTCGCTCTGCTCCGGTCGTCCTGGATCGCCCAGGCTCGCTCTGCTCCTGTCGTCCTGGGTCGCCCAGGCCCTCTTTGCTCCTGTCGTCCTGGATCGCCCAGGCTCGCTCTGCTCCTGTCGTCCTGGACCGCCCAGGCTCGCTCTGCTCCTGTCGTCCTGGATCGCCCAGGCTCGCTCTGCTCCTGTCGTCCTGGATCGCCCAGGCTCGCTCTGCTCCGGTCGTCCTGGATCGCCCAGGCTCGCTCTGCTCCTGTCGTCCTGGATCGCCCAGGCTCGCTCTGCTCCTGTCGTCCTGGATCGCCCAGGCTCGCTCTGCTCCTGTCGTCCTGGGTCGCCCAGGCTCGCTCTGCTCCTGTCGTCCTGGATCGCCCAGGCTCGCTCTGCTCCTGTCGTCCTGGATCGCCCAGGCTCGCTCTGCTCCTGTCGTCCTGGATCGCCCAGGCTCGCTCCGCTCCTGTCGTCCTGGATCGCCCAGGCTCGCTCCGCTCCTGTCGTCCTGGATCGCCCAGGCTCGCTCCGCTCCTGTCATCCTGGATCGCCCAGGCTCGCTCCGCTCCTGTCATCCTGGATCGCCCAGGCTCGCTCTGCTCCTGTCATCCTGGATCGCCCAGGCTCGCTCTGCTCCTGTCGTCCTGGATCGCCCAGGCTCGCTCTGCTCCTGTCGTCCTG
The DNA here is from genome assembly GCF_014858855.1 of Bufo gargarizans. Taxonomy (NCBI): domain Eukaryota; kingdom Metazoa; phylum Chordata; class Amphibia; order Anura; family Bufonidae; genus Bufo; species Bufo gargarizans. Next base: position 224,536,500 of record NC_058084.1, read on the forward strand.
GATCGCCCAGGCGCGCTCTGCTCCTGTCGTCCTGGGCCGCCCAGGTTCGCTCTGCTCCGGTCTCCCTGGATCGCCCAGGCTCGCTCTGCTCCCCCAGGCTCGCCCTACCTCGGTCATGCTGGATCGCCCAGGCTCGCTCTGTCTCTGTCATTCTGGATCACCCAGGCCCGCTCTACCTCGGTCTTCCTGGGTCGCCCAGGCCCACGTTGCCTCTCTCATCCTGGGTCGCCCAGGCCCATGTTGCCTCTCACATCCTGGATCGCCCAGCTTACTCTTCTGCCGTCACCTGGACCGTCACGTCACTAACTACCCACTGCCTTCCCGGTTCACTCAGGTCATTTAACAACCCAGCTCCGGCCTGAATCACTCGTGCCCTTGTTACCTCCCGTGGCGGTCGGTTCAATTAACTATTTCCCTCCTACAGCGGGGGTAGTCTTCTTGCCCACTTATCCAGGCCTACCCCGCACTGGCTCCAGGCACAGTTCAGCCAGATAGTTCTTGGAGGGTGATAGGCATCCCTCCTGACTCCACGCCAATGTACACCTCAGCCCCTACCACAAGTATTAAGGCTGGTTACAGCCTGCATTTGTGGGAGGGGCTGCTGACTATATGTTCCCCACGCGTCCTCACCTGGAGGACGTCTGCTTCATGCCCCACCCTCCCGACCCTTCTTTCTTTCATTCCACTCTCTTGGGTGGCCCACTTATCCAGGCCTACCCCGCACTGGCTCCAGGCACAGTTCAGCCAGATAGTTCTTGGAGGGTGATAGGCATCCCTCCTGACTCCACGCCAATGTACACCTCAGCCCCTACCACAAATATACATTCTTATATGTTTTTATACAGAGTAAAAGCCATATATTTTATGCATATTTTATGTCGGTTTTATAATATGTTTTTTTATATTAAGTATACAACATACGATGGAATCTCTCTTTGTAAGACCATTTGACCCAAGGACTGGAGGTGGATCAATCTGGTTCTTATAGAGATAAAAGTGGGAAAAGGATTCCAGACTGGATTTCTCTAATGTCGCAATTAAACCAGTTCCACCCACAGCCTACTTTTGGGGACGTATAAAAGGTTGTGAAGTGCTCACTGTCACCACCACTGAGGAAGGGGTGTATACCCTGAAATGCGTCTGGTTCTGCTGGGACAGTGAGCCGTTTCCCATCAATCAGGATTTATCGATAGAGGAAGGATAAATTAGTGTGGATTTTCTCTTATGAACTATTGCCATTGTCTCGAACCAGAGGCAGGATCATAAGAAGGGTCCGATACTATACAGCTGCAGCCGAGGAGTCAAGTGAGACGTCACGTTTAGGGATGAGCTATACAGTTCGGGTTCGTACCGAATTTTGGGGTGTCCGTGACACAGACCCGAACCCGAACATTTTCGTAAAAGTCCGGGTTCGGGTTCGGTGTTTGTCGCTTTCTTGGCGCTTTTTGAAAGGCTGCAAAGCAGCCAATCAACAAGCGTCATACTGCTTGCCCCAAGAGGACATCACAGCCATGCCTACTATTGGCATGGCTGTGATTGGCCAGTGCAGCATGTGACCCAGCCTCTATTTAAGCTGGAGTCACATAGCGCCGCACGTCACTCTGCTCTGAACAGTGTAGGGAGAGATGCAGCTGCGACTGTTAGGGCGAGATTAGGCAGTGATTAACTCCTCCAAAACACTTAAGTCAGTGATCTATCTACACCTGTGGATCATTGAACTGCTGCTATTCAATTGCTCACTGTTTTTAGGCTGCCCAGAGCGTTTTTCAGTCACTTTTTTCTGAGGTGATCGGCAGCCATTTTGTGTCTTGTGGTGCGCCAGCACAAGCTGCCACCAAGTACATTTAACCATCAATAGTGTGGTTATTTTTTGGCTATATCCTACATCAGGGGCAAGCTGTCACCAAGTGCATTTAGCCATCAATAGTGTGTTTTTTTTGGCTATATCCTACATCAGGGGCAAGCTGTCACCAAGTGCATTTAACCATCAATAGTGTGGTTATTTTTTGGCTATAGCCTACATCAGGGGAAAGCTGTCACCAAGTGCATTTAACTATCAATAGTGTGGTTATTTTTTGGCTATATCCTACATCAGGGGCTTGGCTGTGCTTGCTATTAGGGATGAGCGAACTCGAACTGTATAGTTCGGGTTCGTACCGAATTTTGGGGTGTCCGTGACACGGACCCGAACCCGGACATTTTCGTAATAGTCCGGGTTCGGGTTCGGTGTTCGTCGCTTTCTTGGCGCTTTTGTGACGCTTTCTTGGCGCTTTTTGAAAGGCTGCAAAGCAGCCAATCAACAAGCGTCATACTACTTGCCCCAAGAGGCCGTCACAGCCATGCCTACTATTGGCATGGCTGTGATTGGCCAGAGCACCATGTGACCCAGCCTCTATTTAAGCTGGAGTCACATAGCGCCGCCCGTCACTCTGCTCTGATTAGCGTAGGGAGAGGTTGCGGATGCGACAGTAGGGCGAGATTAGGCAGATTAACTCCTCCAAAGGACTTCACTTGATTAATCGATCGATCTGCAGCTGTGCATCATTGAGCTGCTGAAATTCAAATGCTCACTCACTGTTTTTAGGCTGCCCAGACCGTTTGTCAGTCACTTTTTTCTGGGGTGATCGGCGGCCATTTTGTGTCTTGTGCGGTGCTGCGACCAAGTGCATCCAAGCTGCGACCAAGTGCATTTAACCCTCAATGGTGTGGTTGTTTTTTGGCTAAAGCCTACATCAGGGTGAAGCTGTCACACCAAGTGCATTTAACCAGCAATAGTCTGTTCATTTTTTGGCCATATACTAAATCAGGGGCAAGCTGCGCCTGTCACCAAGTGCATTTAACCCTCAATGGTGTGGTTGTTTTTTGGCTAAAGCCTACATCAGGGTGAAGCTGTCACACCAAGTGCATTTAACCAGCAATAGTCTGTTCATTTTTTGGCCATATACTAAATCAGGGGCAAGCTGCGCCTGTCACCAAGTGCATTTAACCCTCAATGGTGTGGTTGTTTTTTGGCTAAAGCCTACATCAGGGTGAAGCTGTCACACCAAGTGCATTTAACCAGCAATAGTCTGTTCATTTTTTGGCCATATACTAAATCAGGGGCAAGCTGCGCCTGTCACCAAGTGCATTTAACCCTCAATGGTGTGGTTGTTTTTTGGCTAAAGCCTACAACAGGGTGAAGCTGTCACACCAAGTGCATTTAACCAGCAATAGTCTGTTTATTTTTTGGCCATATACTACATCAGGGGCAAGCTGCGCCCGTCACCAAGTGCATTTAACCCTCAGTAGTGTGGTTGGTCAAGCTGTGACACCAAGTGCATTTAACCAGCAATAGTCTGTTCATTTTTTGGCCATATACTACATCAGGGGCAAGCTGCGCCCGTCACCAAGTGCATTTAACCAGCAATAGTGTGGTTATTTTTTGGCCATATCTCAGTCTAATTCTGTCACTAAATCCATACCGGTCACCCAGCGCCTAAATACTAGGCCTCAAATTTATATCCCGCTAAATCTCTCGTTACCGCTGTCCTGTTGTGGCTGGGAAAGTTATTTAGTGTCCGTCAAAGCACATTTTTTGTTCTGGGTTGAAGTACAATTCCCAATTTAGCAATTTCATAATTTAGTGGTTCCTGCTATATCAGAGCTATTTGAAATCTATCCCTAAAAGGGTATATAATATTCAAGGTGCACATAGGGTCATTCAGAATAACTTCACACACATTCGCTACTGTGCATTTCCAAGTCTAATTCTGTCACTAAACCCATACCTGTCACCCAGCGCCTAAATACTAGGCCTCAAATTTATATCCCGCTAAATCTCTCGTTACCGCTGTCCTGTTGTGGCTGGGAAAGTTATTTAGTGTCCGTCAAAGCACATTTTTTGTTCTTGGTTGAAGTACAATTCCCAATTTAGCAATTTCATAATTTAGTGGTTCCTGCTATATCAGAGCTATTTGAAATCTATCCCTAAAAGGGTACATAATATTCAAGGTGCACATAGGGTCATTCAGAATAACTTCACACACACCCGCTACTGTGCATTTCCAAGTCTAATTCTGTCACTAAACCCATACCTGTCACCCAGCGCCTAAATACTAGGCCTCAAATTTATATCCCGCTAAATCTCTCGTTACCGCTGTCCTGTTGTGGCTGGGAAAGTTATTTAGTGTCCGTCAAAGCACATTTTTTGTTCTGGGTTGAAATACAATTCCCAATTTAGCAATTTCATAATTTAGTGGTTTCTGCTATATCAGAGCTATTTGAAATCTATCCCTAAAAGGGTATATAATATTCAAGGTGCACATTGAGTCATTCAGAATAACTTCACACACACCCGCTACTGTGTATTTCCAAGTCTAATTCTGTCACTAAACCCATACCTGTCACCCAGCGCCTAAATACTAGGCCTCAAATTTATATCCTGCTAAATCTCTCGTTACCGCTGTCCTGTTGTGGCTGGGAAAGTTATTTAGTGTCCGTCAAAGCACATTTTTTGTTCTGGGTTGAAATACAATTCCCAATTTAGCAATTTCATAATTTAGTGGTTCCTGCTATATCAGAGCTATTTGAAATCTATCCCTAAAAGGGTATATAATATTCAAGGTGCACATAGGGTCATTCAGAATAACTTCACACACACCCGCTACTGTGCATTTCCAAGTCTAATTCTGTCACTAAACCCATACCTGTCACCCAGCGCCTAAATACTAGGCCTCAAATTTATATCCTGCTAAATCTCTCGTTACCGCTGTCCTGTTGTGGCTGGGAAAGTTATTTAGTGTCCGTCAAAGCACATTTTTTGTTCTGGGTTGAAATACAATTCCCAATTTAGCAATTTCATAATTTTGTGGTTTCTGCTATATCAGAGCTATTTGAAATCTATCCCTAAAAGGGTAGATCATATTGAAGGTGCACATAGGGTCATTCAGAATAACTTCACACACACCCGCTACTGTGCATTTCCAAGTCTAATTCTGTCACTAAACCCATACCTGTCACCCAGCGCCTAAATACTAGGCCTCAAATTTATATCCCGCTAAATCTCTCGTTACCGCTGTCCTGTTGTGGCTGGGAAAGTTATTTAGTGTCCGTCAAAGCACATTTTTTGTTCTGGGTTGAAATACAATTCCCAATTTAGCAATTTCATAATTTAGTGGTTTCTGCTATATCAGAGCTATTTGAAATCTATCCCTAAAAGGGTATATAATATTCAAGGTGCACATTGGGTCATTCAGAATAACTTCACACACACCCGCTACTGTGTATTTCCAAGTCTAATTCTGTCACTAAACCCATACCTGTCACCCAGCGCCTAAATACTAGGCCTCAAATTTATATCCTGCTAAATCTCTCGTTACCGCTGTCCTGTTGTGGCTGGGAAAGTTATTTAGTGTCCGTCAAAGCACATTTTTTGTTCTGGGTTGAAATACAATTCCCAATTTAGCAATTTCATAATTTAGTGGTTCCTGCTATATCAGAGCTATTTGAAATCTATCCCTAAAAGGGTACATAATATTCAAGGTGCACATAGGGTCATTCAGAATAACTTCACACACACCCGCTACTGTGCATTTCCAAGTCTAATTCTGTCACTAAACCCATACCTGTCACCCAACGCCTAAATACTAGGCCTCAAATTTATATCCTGCTAAATCTCTCGTTACCGCTGTCCTGTTGTGGCTGGGAAAGTTATTTAGTGTCCGTCAAAGCACATTTTTTGTTCTGGGTTGAAATACAATTCCCAATTTAGCAATTTCATAATTTAGTGGTTTCTGCTATATCAGAGCTATTTGAAATCTATCCCTAAAAGGGTAGATCATATTGAAGGTGCACATAGGGTCATTCAGAATAACTTCACACACACCCGCTACTGTGCATTTCCGAGTCTAATTCTGTCACGAAACCCATACCTGTCACCCAGCGCCTAAATACTAGGCCTCAAATTTATATCCCGCTAAATCTCTCGTTACCGCTGTCCTGTTGTGGCTGGGAAAGTTATTTAGTGTCCGTCAAAGCACATTTTTTGTTCTGGGTTGAAATACAATTCCCAATTTAGCAATTTCATAATTTAGTGGTTTCTGCTGTATCAGAGCTATTTGAAATCTATCCCTAAAAGGGTATATAATATTCAAGGTGCACATAGGGTCATTCAGAATAACTTCACACACACGCTACTGTGCATTTCCAAGTCTAATTCTGTTAGTAAATCCATACCGGTCACCCAGCGCCTAAATACTAGGCCTCAAATTTATATCCCGCTGAATTTGAATACAATACATTGGGCCAAATAATATTTTTGTTGTTGTGGTGAACCATAACAATGAGAAAAACATCTAGTAAGGGACGCGGACGTGGACATGGTCGTGGTGGTGTTAGTGGACCCTCTGGTGCTGGGAGAGGACGTGGCCGTTCTGCCACATCCACACGTCCTAGTGTACCAACTACCTCAGGTCCCAGTAGCCGCCAGAATTTACAGCGATATATGGTGGGGCCCAATGCCGTTCTAAGGATGGTAAGGCCTGAGCAGGTACAGGCATTAGTCAATTGGGTGGCCGACAGTGGATCCAGCACGTTCACATTATCTCCCACCCAGTCTTCTGCAGAAAGCGCACAGATGGCGCCTGAAAACCAACCCCATCAGTCTGTCACATCACCCCCATGCATACCAGGGAAACTGTCTCAGCCTCAAGTTATGCAGCAGTCTCTTATGCTGTTTGAAGACTCCGCTGGCAGGGTTTCCCAAGGGCATCCACCTAGCCCTTCCCCAGCGGTGAAAGATATAGAATGCACTGACGCACAACCACTTATGTTTCCTGATGATGAGGACATGGGAATACCACCTCAGCATGTCTCTGATGATGACGAAACACAGGTGCCAACTGCTGCATCTTTCTGCAGTGTGCAGACTGAACAGGAGGTCAGGGATCAAGACTGGGGGGAAGACGATGCAGGGGATGATGAGGTCCTAGACCCCACATGGAATGAAGGTCGTGCCACTGACTTTCACAGTTCGGAGGAAGAGGCAGTGGTGAGACCGAGCCAACAGCGTAGCAAAAGAGGGAGCAGTGGGCAAAAGCAGAACACCCGCCGCCAAGAGACTCCGCCTGCTACTGCCCGCCGCCATCTGGGACCAAGCACCCCAAAGGCAGCTTCAAGGAGTTCCCTGGCATGGCACTTCTTCAAACAATGTGCTGACGACAAGACCCGAGTGGTTTGCACGCTGTGCCATCAGAGCCTTAAGCGAGGCATTAACGTTCTGAACCTGAGCACAACCTGCATGACCAGGCACCTGCATGCAAAGCATGAACTGCAGTGGAGTAAACACCTTAAAACCAAGGAAGTCACTCAGGCTCCCCCTGCTACCTCTTCTGCTGCTGCCGCCTCGGCCTCTTCTGCTGCTGCCGCCTCGGCCTCTTCCTCCGCCTCTGGAGGAACGTTGGCACCTGCCGCCCAGCAAACAGGGGATGTACCACCAACACCACCACCACCACCTCCGTCACCAAGCGTCTCAACCATGTCACACGGCAGCGTTCAGCTCTCCATCTCACAAACATTTGAGAGAAAGCGTAAATTCCCACCTAGCCACCCTCGATCCCTGGCCCTGAATGCCAGCATTTCTAAACTACTGGCCTATGAAATGCTGTCATTTAGGCTGGTGGACACAGACAGCTTCAAACAGCTCATGTCGCTTGCTGTCCCACAGTATGTTGTTCCCAGCCGCCACTACTTCTCCAAGAGAGCCGTGCCTTCCCTGCACAACCAAGTATCCGATAAAATCAAGTGTGCACTGCGCAACGCCATCTGTGGCAAGGTCCACCTAACCACAGATACGTGGACCAGTAAGCACGGCCAGGGACGCTATATCTCCCTAACTGCACACTGGGTAAATGTAGTGGCAGCTGGGCCCCAGGCGGAGAGCTGTTTGGCGCACGTCCTTCCGCCGCCAAGGATCGCAGGGCAACATTCTTTGCCTCCTGTTGCCACCTCCTCCTTCTCGGCTTCCTCCTCCTCTTCTTCCACCTGCTCATCCAGTCAGCCACACACCTTCACCACCAACTTCAGCACAGCCCGGGGTAAACGTCAGCAGGCCATTCTGAAACTCATATGTTTGGGGGACAGGCCCCACACCGCACAGGAGTTGTGGCGGGGTATAGAACAACAGACCGACGAGTGGTTGCTGCCGGTGAGCCTCAAGCCCGGCCTGGTGGTGTGCGATAATGGGCGAAATCTCGTTGCAGCTCTGGGACTAGCCAATTTGACGCACATCCCTTGCTTGGCGCATGTGCTGAATTTGGTGGTGCAGAAGTTCATTCACAACTACCCCGACATGTCAGAGCTGCTGCATAAAGTGCGGGCCGTCTGTTCGCGCTTCCGGCGTTCACATCCTGCTGCTGCTCGCCTGTCTGCGCTACAGCGTAACTTCGGCCTTCCCGCTCACCGCCTCATATGCGACGTGCCCACCAGGTGGAACTCCACCTTGCACATGCTGGACAGACTGTGCGAGCAGCAGCAGGCCATAGTGGAGTTTCAGCTGCAGCACGCACGGGTCAGTCGCACTACAGAACAGCACCACTTCACCACCAATGACTGGGCCTCCATGCGAGACCTGTGTGCCCTGTTGCGCTGTTTCGAGTACTCCACCAACATGGCCAGTGGCGATGACGCCGTTATCAGCGTTACAATACCACTTCTATGTCTCCTTGAGAAAACACTTAGGGCGATGATGGAAGAGGAGGTGGCCCAGGAGGAGGAGGAGGAGGAGGAGGAGGAAGAGGGGTCATTTTTAGCACTTTCAGGCCAGTCTCTTCGAAGTGACTCAGAGGGAGGTTTTTGGCAACAGCAGAGGCCAGGTACAAATGTGGCCAGCCAGGGCCCACTACTGGAGGACGAGGAGGACGAAGATGAGGAGGAGGTGGAGGAGGATGAGGATGAAGCATGGTCACAGCGGGGTGGCACCCAACGCAGCTCGGGTCCATCACTGGTGCGTGGCTGGGGGGAAAGGCAGGACGATGACGATACGCCTCCCACAGAGGACAGCTTGTCCTTACCCCTGGGCAGCCTGGCACACATGAGCGACTACATGCTGCAGTGCCTGCACAACGACAGCAGAGTTGCCCACATTTTAACCTGTGCGGACTACTGGGTTGCCACCCTGCTGGATCCACGCTACAAAGACAATGTGCCCACCTTACTTCCTGCACTGGAGCGTGATAGGAAGATGCGCGAGTACAAGCGCACGTTGGTAGACGCGCTACTGAGAGCATTCCCAAATGTCACAGGGGAACAAGTGGAAGCCCAAGGCCAAGGCAGAGGAGGAGCAAGAGGTCGCCAAGGCAGCTGTGTCAATGCCAGCTCCTTTGAGGGCAGGGTTAGCATGGCAGAGATGTGGAAAACTTTTGTCAACACGCCACAGCTAACTGCACCACCACCTGATACGCAACGTGTTAGCAGGAGGCAACATTTCACTAACATGGTGGAACAGTACGTGTGCACACCCCTCCACGTACTGACTGATGGTTCGGCCCCATTCAACTTCTGGGTCTCTAAATTGTCCACGTGGCCAGAGCTAGCCTTTTATGCCTTGGAGGTGCTGGCCTGCCCGGCGGCCAGCGTTTTGTCTGAACGTGTATTCAGCACGGCAGGGGGCGTCATTACAGACAAACGCAGCCGCCTGTCTACAGCCAATGTGGACAAGCTGACGTTCATAAAAATGAACCAGGCATGGATCCCACAGGATCTGTCCGTCCCTTGTCCAGATTAGACATTAACTACCTCCCCTTAACCATATATTATTGGACTCCAGGGCACTTCCTCATTCAATCCTATTTTTATTTTCATTTTACCATTATATTGCGAGGCTACCCAAAGTTGAATGAACCTCTCCTGTGTCTGGGTGCCGGGGCCTAAATATATGCCAATGGACTGTTCCAATGTTGGGTGACGTGAAGCCTGATTCTCTGCTATGACATGCAGAATGATTCTCTGCTGACATGAAGCCAGATTGTCTGTTACGGGACCTCTCTCCTCTGCCTGTGTGCTGGGCCTAAATATATGCCAATGGACTGTTGCAGTGGTGGCTGACGTGAAGCCTCATTCTCTGCTATGACATGCAGACTGATTCTCTGCTGACATGAAGACAGATTCTCTGTTACGGGACCTCTCTCCTCTGCCTGTGTGTGTGCTGGGCCTAAATATATGCCAATGGACTGTTGCAGTGGTGGGTGACGTGAAGCCTGATTCTCTGCTATGACATGAAGCCAGATTCTCTGTTATGGGACCTCTCTCCTCTGCCAGGGTGCCTGGGCCTAACTATCTGACAATGGACTGTTCCAGTGTTGGGTGACGTGAAGCATGATTCTCTGCTATGACATGAAGACTGATTCTCTGCTGACATGAAGCCGTATTCTCTGTTATGGGACCTCTCTCCTCTGCCTGGGTGCCGGGGCCTAAATATATGACAATGGACTGTTACAGTGGTAGGTGACATGAAGCCTGATTCTCTGCTATGACATGAGGACTGATTCTCTGCTGACATGAAGCCAGATTCTCTGTTATGGGACCTCTGTCCTCTGCCTGGGTGCCTGGGCCTAAATATCTGACAATGGACTGTTCCAGTGTTGGGTGACGTAAAGCATCATTCTCTGCTATGACATGAAGACTGATTCTCTGCTGACATAAAGCCAGATTCTCTGTTATGGGGCCTCTCTCCTCTGCCTGGGTGCCGGGGCCTAAATATATGACAATGGACTGTTCCAGTTTTGGCTGACGTGAAGCCTGATTCTCTGCTATGACATGAAGACTGATTCTCTGCTGACATGAAGCCAGATTCTCTGCTATGGGACCTCTCTCCTCTGTCTGGGTGCCGGGGCCTAAATATCTGACAATGGACTGTTACAGTGGTGGGTGACGTGAAGCCAGTTTCTCTGCTATGGGACCTCTCTCCAATTGATATTGCTTAATTTTTATTTATTTATTTATTTATTTATTTTTATTCATTTCCCTATCCACGTTTGTTTGCAGGGGATTTACCTACATGTTGCTGCCTTTTGCAGCCCTCTAGCCCTTTCCTGGGCTGTTTTACAGCCTTTTTAGTGCCGAAAAGTTCGGGTCCTCATTGACTTCAATGGTGTTCGGGTTCGGGACGAAGTTCGGGTCGGGTTTGGATCCCGAACCCGAACATTTCCGGGAAGTTCGGCCGAACTTCTCGAACCCGAACATCCAGGTGTTCGATCAACTCTAGTCACGTTAGAGACTTCATACCACGTGGGACGCCGCGTAGGGTAAGATCGGCAAAAATTTTGAGTGAAATATCGAGCTGGTGAAGATATATGGTAAGAGATATCTCTCATGATTATTATTATATCTGATGATCCAAATAAGTTAGCGGGACTGAATCTGGGCAGTGTGTGCTGTTGTACTGCCTTGTACATTAAGGCTTTCCATGCGACTCATTTGGAGCCTTCCATTAGGCTGGAGAAAACCACAGAAACAGGATAATAATGCACTTATTAAAGCAGATGCAAGCACTATATATGGACTAAGTCCTCACCCTGATATGATAATGTCTGAGACACTTAGTCGATATATTTTGATCAAAACACATCTAAGCCCGCCACCAAGCGTCAAGGTGGTCTCAGGTCAGGCGGGTCCTACGCTAAACCTACCTAAGCCGTTGGGCTTCTATGTTCAGGAGCGCAGACCCCGCACATATGGTGTGCTGCTCCTAGTAACCTCCATGTGCATCAAGCAACCAATGGGAGGAGGAGTAAGCACAGCCATATGTGCCACCTAATTAAGGCGCTCATTGGATAGAGGAGGGGGGCAAAAGTGCAGAGGAATGCTACTCCCAAGATACTAGGTGCGCATTCACACTTGAAGGTGCCACTCCCTCAAGCAAACACTACATAAACAAAAAATCACAGAAAAAACTAAGATAAAAACATCCTGCACGATATGATACAAATTTGCGGATGTCCCTGGCCATATTATTGAAGAAAACCACAGAAACAGGATAATAATGCACTTATTAAAGCAGATGCAAGCACTATATATGGACTAAGTCCTCACCCTGATATGATAATGTCTGAGACACTTAGTCGATATATTTTGATCAAAACACATCTAAGCCCGCCACCAAGCGTCAAGGTGGTCTCAGGTCAGGCGGGTCCTACGCTAAACCTACCTAAGCCATTGGGCTTCTATGTTCAGGAGCGCAGACCCCGCACATATGGTGTGCTGCTCCTAGTAACCTCCATGTGCATCAAGCAACCAATGGGAGGAGGAGCAAGCACAGCCATATGTGCCACCTAATTAAGGCGCTCATTGGATAGAGGAGGGGGGCAAAAGTGCAGAGGAATGCTACTCCCAAGATACTAGGTGCGCATTCACACTTGAAGGTGCCACTCCCTCAAGCAAACACTACATAAACAAAAAATCACAGAAAAAACTAAGATAAAAACATCCTGCACGATATGATACAAATTTGCGGATGTCCCTGGCCATATTATTGAAGAAAACCACAGAAACAGGATAATAATGCACTTATTAAAGCAGATGCAAGCACTATATATGGACTAAGTCCTCACCCTGATATGATAATGTCTGAGACACTTAGTCGATATATTTTGATCAAAACACATCTAAGCCCGCCACCAAGCGTCAAGGTGGTCTCAGGTCAGGCGGGTCCTACGCTAAACCTACCTAAGCCGTTGGGCTTCTATGTTCAGGAGCGCAGACCCCGCTTCCATTAGGCTGGGGATAAGAACTGACACTCAAAACATCTCCTGCAATTATTTACAAGTAGAATCACGCAACGGACACTGCAGTGACTGTTATATATTCCCAACACGATTTTTTATGAGTTTTATGTTTTCTTATGAGCATTTGTGATTTCCCTGCGATCATTTGAGGTCCATATTTATTGTATACATTGTTTGATCTTATGGGTGTTTTAATTGTTTTATGTATTGGCTCCTTATATTAAATATGTATGATTATTGACGTATTCATAGAGTACTTGCTGCCTTCTTCTCCCAAATGTGGAGTGCCCCTCATGATCTATTGCCTTTTCTTATTTTTTTGTTTGTTTGAATTCTGTGTTTAGTGTCCCTTTAATTACCCTGCACCTCAATAGAAAACAGTTACTATATTAACCTGTTAGTAGCTGGTTAGGAGTATAGTTTCTTTGACAAACCAAACCCCTCAACTCTTTGCACACCATATACCTGTTTTGCATGTCAGCTCTTTCCTTCTCCTTTTTTCAACATCATTGCAACCTGGCAATCTGCTTACTATAGTGTTTTCTGCTTGGCAAACTGTTCTAGAAGGAGCAAACCCCATGAAACATTACAGAGCAAACACAGATATATTGCAAATAAATTTACAGGCAAGTCCGAATTGTATTTTGATCTATGATGGCAAAGTCCTGTGTGACTTGCGACCTGCAACCAAAAATCCAACATTGTTAAATTTTTTCCAACTGTGGTGTTGCTGTTGAGGCATGTTGTGTGTCTCATTACGAATAAAGATGGCCTTGCGGTTCGCCCGGCGGTCGTTTTGCAGTGAACTTTGCTTGTTCGTGATTCGCCGAACATGCAAACATATTGTGATGTCCGCCGGCACCATATTCTTTTGCATTGCGCCAAACTTTGACCCATGATACATCCATCAGGTGTGACAGGACAGCCAATTGAGACGTTTCAGCACATGAACACACCCCCACCCTATAAAAGAACCCGATCTGGCAGCCATTTTTCATTCTGTGTTAAGCACTTTTATAAAATGCACATCATTCTCTTACTGCGCCTGCGCCGAATACAGAAGTGAACGGCGCAAGCGCGGGATTTCGTCAGCGATGTTGCGAACCGTGACATCAATCAAGAGGAGCAGGGCGTGCAGAACAGGGGACCTTGGCGGGATAAAGTGTGAGTAGACGGAGGAGCCTCTAGGTGCTGATTCTACGCCCACATAGCACCTAGAGACTCATAAGCATATTATAAAAGTGCTTATTTTATCAGAACGACTGCCGGGAGAAATTTAAAAAACATACTGTTATGTAGTGCTGACATTAGCACATCACTAATGTCAGTCAGCTGCATAACAGTATTTCTGATGGTAGAAACCCTTTAAGGGGTTTTATATACTTGCTTCCACCAAATCAAATATTGATTAAGGCCTGTGATATACCTACTTACACAAAATACTGATTGAGGGCTGCAATATACTTCCTTCCACAAAATACAGATTAAGGGGTTCGATATACCTGTTTCCACCAAATATTGATTGAGGACTGCGAGATACCTGCTTCCACAAAATATTGATTAACCGCCTCCGGACCGTCTAACGCAGATCTGCGGTCCGGAGGCGGCAGCTGGGCGCTCAACGACGCATTGGCGCGTCATCTCGCGATACCCGAGATTTCCTGTAAACGCGCGCACACAGGCGCGCGCGTTCACAGGAACTGAAGGTAAGCGAGTGGATCTCCAGCCTGCCAGTGGCGATCGCTCGCTGGCAGGCTGGAGATGTGATTTTTTTAACCCCTAACAGGTATATTAGACGCTGTTTTGATAACAGCGTCTAATATACCTGCTACCTGGTCCTCTGGTGGTCCCTTTTGTTTGGATCGACCACCAGAGGACACAGGTAGCTGTGTAAAGTAGCACCAAACACACCTACACTACACTACACCCCCCTCCCACTTATTAACCCCTTATGAACCCCTGATCACTTCATATAGACTCCCTGATCACCCCCCCGTCATTGATCACCCCCCTGCCATTGATCACCCCCCTGTCATTGATCACCCCCCTGTAAGGCTCCATTCAGACATCCGTATGATTTTTACGGATCCACAGATACATGGATCGGATCCGCAAAACACAAACGGACGTCTGAATGGAGCCTTACAGGGGGGTGATCAATGACAAGGGAGTGATCACCCATATAGACTTCCTGATCACTTCCCTGTCATTGATCACCCCCCTGTAAGGCTCCATTCAGACGTCCGTGTGATTTTTACACATCCACAGATACATGGATCGGATCCACAAAACACATACGGACGTCTGAATGGAGCCTTACAGGGGGGTGATCAATGACAAGGGGGTGATCACCCATATAGACTTCCTGATCACCCCCCTGTCATTGATCACCCCCCTGTAAGGCTCCATTCAGACGTCCGTATGATTTTTACGCATCCACAGATACATGGATCGGATCCGCAAAACACATACGGACGTCTGAATGGAGCCTTACAGGGGGGTGATCAATGACAAGGGGGTGATCACCCATATAGACTTCCTGATCACCCCCCTGTCATTGATCACCCCCCTGTAAGGCTCCATTCAGACGTCCGTATGATTTTTACGCATCCACAGATACATGGATCGGATCCGCAAAACACATACGGACGTCTGAATGGAGCCTTACAGGGGGGTGATCAATGACAAGGGGGTGATCACCCATATAGACTTCCTGATCACCCCCCTGTCATTGATCACCCCCTGTAAGGCTCCATTCAGACATTTTTTTTGGCCTAAGAAAAGTCTCATATTCTACTAACTCGTGTCAAAAAATAAAATCTCACATGAACTCACCATACCCCTCACGGAATCCAAATGCATAAATTTTTTTTGACATTTATATTCCAGACTTCTTCTCACGCTTTCGGGCCCCTAAAATGCCAGGGCAGTATAAATACCCCACATGTGACCCCATTTCGGAAAGAAGACACCCCAAGGTATTCCGTGAGGGCCATATTGAGTCCATGAAAGATTTACATTTTTGTCCCAAGTTAGTGGAAAGAGAGACTTTGTGAGAAAATACAAAAAAAAATCTATTTACGCTAACTTGTGCCAAAAAAATAAATAAATCTATGAACTCGCCATGAATACCTTGGGGTGTCTTTTTTCCAAAATGGGGTCACATGTGGGGTATTTATACTGCCCTGGATTTTTAGGGGCCCGAAAGCGTGAGAAGAAGTCTGGGAAACAAATGTCTAAAAATGCCCTCCTAAAAGGAATTTGGGCTGCTTTGCGCATCTAGGCTGCAAAAAAGTGTCACACATGTGGTATCTCCGTACTCAGGAGAAGTTGGGGAATGTGTTTTGTGGTGTCATTTTACATATACCCATGCTGGGTGAGATAAATATCTTGGTAAAATGCCAACTTTGTATAAAAAAAAATGGGAAAAGTTGTGTTTTGACAAGATATTTCTCTCACCCAGAATGGGTATATGTAAAATGACACCCCAAAACACATTCCCCAACTTCTCCTGAGTACGGCGATACCAGATGTGTGACACTTTTTTGCCGCCTAGGTGGGCAAAGGGGCACACATTCCAAAGAGCACCTTTCGGATTTTACAGGTCATTTTTTACACATTTTGATTTCAAACTACTTACCACACATTAGGGCCCCTAGAATGCCAGGGCAGTATAACAACCCCACAAGTGACCCCATTTTGGAAAGAAGACACCCCAAGGTATTCCGTGAGGGGCATGGAGAGTTCTTAGAATTTATTATTTTTTGTCACAAGTTAGCGGAAAATAATGATTTTCTTTTTTTTCTTTTTTTTCTTACGAAGTCTCATATTCCACTAACTTGTGACAAAAAATTGAAAATTCTAGGAACTCGCCATGCCCCTCACGGAATACCTTGGGGTGTCTTCTTTCCAAAATGGGGTCACTTGTGGGGAAGTTATACTGCCCTGGCAATTTAGGGGCCCTAATGTGTGGTAAGTAGTTGTGTGAAATCAAAATCTGTAAAAAATGGCTGGTGAAATCCTAAAGGTGCTCTTTGGAATGTGTGCCCCTTTGCCCACCTAGGCTGCAAAAAAAGTGTCACACATCTGGTATCTCCATACTCAGGAGAAGTTGGGGAATGTGTTTTGGGGTGTCATTTTACATATACCCATGCTGGGTGAGAGAAATATATTGGCAAAAGACAACATTTCCCATTTTTTTATACAAAGTTGGCATTTGACCAAGATATTTATCTCACCCAGCATGGGTATATGTAAAATGACACCCCAAAACACATTCCCCAACTTCTCCTGAGTACGGCAATACCAGATGTGTGACACTTTTTTGCAGCCTAGGTGCGCAAAGGGGCACACATTCCAAAGAGCACCTTTCGGATTTCACCGGTCATTTTTTACAGATTTTGATTTCAAACTACTTCGCACACATTAGGGCCCCTAGAATGCCAGGGCAGTATAACTACCCCACAAGTGACCCCATTTTGGAAAGAAGACACCTCAGGGTATTCCGTGAGGGGCATGGCGAGTTCCTAGAATTTTTTTTTTGTCACAAGTTAGTGGAATATGAGACTTTGTAAGAAAAAAATAAAATAAAAAATAAATCATCATTTTCCGCTAACTTGTGACAAAAAATAAAAAGTTCTATGAACTCACTATGCGCATCAGTGAATACCTTAGGGTGTCTACTTTCCGAAATGGGGTCATTTGTGGGGTGTTTGTACTGTCTGGACATTGTAGAACCTCAGGAAACATGACAGGTGCTCAGAAAGTCAGAGCTGTTTCAAAAAGCGGAAATTCACATTTTTGTACCATAGTTTGTAAACGCTATAACTTTTACCCAAACCATTTTTTTTTTTTTTTTACCCAAACATTTTTTTTTTATCAAAGACATGTAGAACAATAAATTTAGGGAAAAATTTATATATGGATGTCGTTTTTTTTGCTAAAAAATCGTTAAATTTTGATTAATAACAAAAAAAGTTAAAATGTCAGCAGAAATGAAATACCACCAAATGAAAGCTCTATTAGTGAGAAGAAAAGGAGGTAAAATTCATTTGGGTGCTAAGTTGCATGACCGAGCAATAAACGGTGAAATAGTGTAGTGCAGAAGTGTAAAAAGTGGCCTGGTCATTAAGGGGGTTTTAGCTAGCGGGGTTGAAGTGGTTAAGGGGTTCGATATACCTGTTTCCACCAAATATTGACTGAGGCCTATGATATGCCTGCTTCCACAAAATAATGTTTTAGGGGTTTGATTTACCTGTTTCTACCAATCATTGATCGAGGCCTGCGATATACCTGCTTCCAGAAAATACTGAATAAGGGGTTTCATACACCTGCTTTCACAAATTATTGATTGAGGGCTGCAATATGCCTGCTTCCACAAAATATTGATTAAAGGGTTTTATACACCTGCCTTCACAAATTATTGATTGAGGGCTGTGATATACCTGCTTCCACAAATACTGCTCTTCTCTAGGGACTTAGTCACAGTGTCATTTTGAAAATGACAGGCAGAGGAAGAGGCAGGCCATTCCGCAAGTGTGGTAGGGGTCTGGCAGGTACACCAGGCCGGAGCCTAAGTGGGAAGTTGGAGAAGGTGCATGCGTTTACTTCAAAGGGCGCACCAGACTTGGTTGAGTGGCTCACTCACCCTTCCGCTTCTGCACCCTCCTCATCCTTTGCTGTGTGCACCCTCAAATACACCACCAGCACCACTACCACCCATCTATTCCCAGAACTTACCGATGCGCAGCCATTCTTGACATTGGATGAGGAAGAGGAGGTAGCAACAGCCCCCATCCAGCGGTCTGACAACAATACCTAGATCAGCTCAAGGAGGGTGGTCCCCGCTGTTGCTGCCTACGACGAGATCTCAAATGTCAGTGGTGGTGAAGGTGACGATGATGACGTGTTGATGGATGTCACGTGGTGCCCACAAGAGAGGAAGAGGAGGGGAGTTCAGAGGCAGAGACGGAGCAGCAGAGAGGGAGGAGAAGGAGGAGAAGCGAGCAGAGCTCTCAGGGCACAGGATGCAAAAAGCAGACTGCAAATGTATCTGGAGTGATTCTTCCACCATGCATGGTCACTTCTGGCGCTCCCAGGATGCCGGCACATTTTTTTTTAACATGTCAGCTGCTTACAATAGTGTTGCCATCTGCAGCCTGTACTGTCAATGCATGTCGCGGTAAGCCCAAAACTCACCTAGGGACGACTGCCTTAAGAAGGCACCTGGCCTCCCATCACCGAGCGGGAGCAGCGCTGTTAGAACCCACAAAGCCACACTCCCGGCACTCCACGTCCTGCCTCTTCTCCTTCTCCTCTCTCCTACCATTTGTACTCCACTCCAACTTCCACCGTGCACGTCGTCGCGTACATCTGGCAAAAGGCAGGCTTCCGTGGCCCAAATGTTCAAGCGTAAAAAGTTGATGTCTCCAGATAACCCTCTTGCCCAACGGCTGACCGCTGGCTTGTCGGAACTGCTAGCCCGCCAACTACTGCCATATAAACTGGTGGCCTCGGAGGCCTTTAGAAAATTTGTGGCCATTGGCACACCACAATGGAAGGTCCCCGGAAGAAAATATATTTCTCCTAGAAGGGCATCCCAGAGCTATATGGCCACGTTCAGGGGACAGTGAATATATCTCTGGCACACAGTGTCGGTACCAAGATACATCTCACCAGACATGTGGTCTAGCAAACACAGGCAGGGAAGGTGCATAACTTTACTGCCCACTGGGTAAACCTTCTAACGGACATCAAGCATGTAACCCGTGGCTCCCGTGTGGATTTGGTGTTACCGCCAAGGATTGAATGCAGTTCTGCCTCGTCTTCTCCTCCTCCTACTCCATCCTCCATCTCCTCCTCGGCTGGCTCCTCCTTTTCCACTGCTACCGCCTCTTCCACTATGCCTCCCAAGCTCCCCAGAACCTATTTGACATCCCAGGTAAGACATTGCCATGCTGTGCTGTGGTTGTTGTGTCTGGAAGCCAAGAGCCACACCGGTCCTGCACTGCATTCAGCTCTGTGGTCACAGGCCGATCAGTGGCTAACCCTGCTCAATTTGACAGCTGGTAAAGTGGTGTGAGACAACAGTGCCAATCTGCACTGAGTGCACTGAAACAGGGCAAAATTACACATGTGCCGTGCATGGCACACATACTGAACTTAATTGTGCAGCAATTTCTTACCAAATACCCCGGGTCCAGGATGTCTTGTGGCAGGCCAGGAAAATCTCTGGCAATTTTAGAAGATCTTATTTAGAAAGTGGCTTGCCTTGCTGATGTTTAGAGGCAACACCTCTTGCCCATCAGACGTCTGATTTGTGACAGCCCTAGGCGCTGGAACTCCACCTTGTATATGCTTGATAGGCTGCAACATGCTGTTAACGACTACCTGTCAGAACTCTTCAGCAGGACAGTTTCTGGGGACCTTGGTTTCCTTTCACCCCACCAGTGGCTGCTCATGCACGACGCATGAAGGCTTCTGCGGCCATTTGATGAGATCACCAAACTGGTCAGTCACAGCCAAGGCGCTATCAGTGACATCGTACCTTACGCCTGCTTTATGGACCGTGCATTGCATCATGTCATTGATCAAGCCATCGAGGAGCAGGAGCTGGAAGATGAGGAAGTCGCAATGCTGAATGAATTCCCAGGGGGGGCTACTCTATCTGAGACAAGTCAGCAGGAGTCTGAAGAGGAGTCAGAGTAGGATGGTGGCTGGGGGGAGGAGGAGTAGGAGCAAGAAGAGCAGACTTTGAGTTGGACGTTAAACTTTTCGGGGATCCCTGGTGTTGTCCCTGGCTGGGGGGAGGAGACCAGGGACGGCATTCTCCTGGGCTATGAGCAGGAGCGAGTGTGCTCCACCGCTTCCAATTTAGTGCAAATGGGGGCCTTCATGCTCCAGTATTTTCAGAGGGACCCCCGTATAAAAGGCATAAAGAGCATAAACCAGTACTGGGTGGAAACGTACTTAGACCCCCGGTATAAACACAAAATGGAGGACATGTTACAAGCAGCACAGAGCTTTGGCAGAATGCAGGGAACCAATCCTACCACGCCTACAATAAGAGGGCGGTTTGAATATGTGTTGGTCACTTCAGATATGAGATCATTCTTTCAGCTAACCCATCAACAGCCGCCCTCCGGATCCAGCCTCAGGGAATGCCTAGATCGACAGGTGTCTGACTACAATGAGTTAACGACCAATGTGGACACTCTGAGAAGCAAGGAACCCCTGGACTACTGGGTGTGCAGGCTTGACCTGTGGCCAGAGCTGGCACAATTTGCCATGTAACTCTTGGCTTGCCCCTCGTCGAGTGTCCTGTCCAAAAGGACGTTCAGCGCAGCAGGGGGAATCATGACCGTTAATTGAAGTCGCCTAGCTCACGACAGTGTGGACTACCACACATTTCTAAAAATGAATGCGGCATGGATCTCAGAGGAATTCAACACCTGTGATGACCATGTGTAATTGAATTTGCCAGCCTACACATATCCACCACCACTCAGAACAAAGAATAGTCCTTGTCTTATGTATATACAGCGGCATAAAAGGCCTTTTCTGTCAGGTGAATGCCTAATTTTTGGGGCCTGTACTGTCCTACAGTAATATTTTTATCCAGTCACCACCTAATGTACCTCCAGCCACATCATCACAAGTTCTTTTCTGTCAGGTGAATGCCTAATTTTTGGGGTCTGTACTGGCCTACAGTAAAATTTGTATCCAGTGACCACCTACTGTACCTCCAGGCACATCATCACAAGTTATTTTATGTCAGGTGAATGCCTAATTTTTGGGGCCTCTACCCAGTGGACTAGAGTAAAATTTGTATCCAGTGAATGCCTAATGTATCTCCAGCCACATTATCACAACTTCTTTCTGTTAGGTGAATGCCTAATTTTTGGGGCCTGTATTGACATACAGTAAAGTTTTTAGACAGTGACCGCCTAATGTACCTCCAGCCACATAATCACAAGTTCTTTTCTGTAAGATGAATGCGACATTTTTGGGGCCTGTACTAGCTTACAGTAAAATTTTTATCCATTGACCGCCTAATGTACCGTACCTCCAGCCACATAATCACAAGCTCTTTTCTGTCAGGTTAATGCCAAATTTTTGGGGCCTGTACTTCAGTGGCCTACAGTAAAAAAATGTATCCAGTGACTGCCTAATGTACCTCCAGCCACATCATCACAGGTTCTTTTCTGTCAGGTGAATGCCTAATTTTTGGGGCCTGTACTGGCCTACAGTAAAAAAAATAATAATCCTGTGACCGCCTAATGTACCTCCAGCCACATAATCACAAGTTCTTTTCTGTCAGGTTAATGCCTAATTTTTGGGGCCTGTACTCTGTGGCCTATAATAAAAATATTCTAGGCTGCACGTGGCACATTTCTGAGAGTTTCGCTATAAGATGCATAAAAATGGCCCCTGTTTAAAATACATCTTTTGGGGGGGAATTTTGCCAATGATCCCCCTCTGATATGTCATTGTCCATGTTGTGGGACTATTTGTGCACTTCTAGAAAGTATTTGATGGCTGCAAATATGACCTAAAGGTTTTTCAGGTTCAGCTGCCATTAAAGTCAATGGGTCCCGCCGCAAACTTGCGGTTCGCGAACATTTGATCGCGAACGTGCTATCGCAAACCATCCCGGACGATGTTCATCCATCACTAACTACGAACCGCATTGAAAATCATTAGGTGAGAGGTTGCAGTGCAACATTGTGACTGTGTAGCTTCAGCCTTATAGAATAACAGGGTGCAGACCCTTGCGCTGTAGTGCACAGACAAATGCCAAAAGATTCTGAATTTCACAAGCTGTGTTTTGGTATTTTAATGGTTGAGCAAGATCCAAAGCCTATTCGTTCCCCAACTTTGTTTTAATGCTGTACAGAGACCTGTCTCTGTACAGCATTAAAATGTATGTGTTCTGCGGAAGCACATTTGGCCACGAGACTTCAGTGAATAACTTTGGCCTTCGATTCTATGAATTTAAAAACATTTTAAAACAGGAATCAGAAGTCGGCTTCTGTGAGGATACCAGGAAGATGGACAAGGAAGTAAAGGCCATTCAGGGACCGAAAATTCTCAGAATGGGAGCACCAAGGGAGCGAAGAAGTGAATATGATATGTTCTAATCACTGAGCAATGGGGGCTGCACAATTTCTCAGTGGTTAACACTAGTGCCTTGCAGCACTGGGATCCTAGGTTAAAATCCAACCAAGCATGCACTGTTCTTGGCTGTCTGTGGAACTCCTATAGAAATTAATGGAATGGCTGCACACATTTTTTTTAGGGGGGGGGGGGGTGTCCATGGTCTACATGGCCCCATTTTAATAATTGGTGGGGGACCCCCACCTATCTAATAGTTATCCCTTTAAATCCTGAAAGAAGGTACATGCCTAGTATCCCTCGGAAGAAGTTGGGAACCCAGTGCTGGGCAATATGATTTTTCGACTAGCTTTTAAATATTCTGTGAGTACAATAAATATATTTTTGTGAAGAAGTTTTCTGGCAGTGCTGCACTATGGTCTGTTGGTCTTTAAGGGTTACCTGGATGCTAACAGAAGATCAGTGTACATAGAGAGATTGGCATTGAGTAGAACTAAAGAGCCTAGTAGTACTACCTTCAACCATGATTCATCTAGAGTGGAACCTACAAAATCATTATCCATTTACTGCATACGTGAGAGAGATATATTACCTGAAATTTTTATTGGGACTGAGTCGATACCCATCTGAGCAATAATATACTGTATATGAGTTTGGGACGGCCTGGGGTGAATTGGACTATACCTTTATTCAGGGGTCAAGTCCTGGGAAAAAAAGTGTGGGAACTCACCCAAGATGCAATGCAAACCCCCCCCCCGCGCATACAATCCCACACAGCAGCGCCCCCCCCCGCATACAATCCCACACAGCAGCGCCCCCCCCCCCCCCGCATACAATCCCACACAGCAGCGCCCCCCCCGCATACAATCCCACAAAGCAGCGCCCCCCCCTGCATACAATCCCACACAGCAGCGCCCCCCCCCATACAATCCCACACAGCAGCGCCCCCCCGCATACATTCCCACACCATAGTCCCCCCCATCATACAATCCCACACCATAGTCCCCCCATCCCACATGGCACACCTCACAGAATTGTCAGCCCCCTCTACAGGCTTCACATGTCCCTCTCAGTCTCAGGCAGACACTCTCCCCTGTCAGTGCTAAAGACGCTGGTGCGCAGAGCAGCCATGCCTGACCTTCCTGCTGTAATAGAACTTCTGAAGCGCGCGCTGGCTGCCGACCCACGTGACCTAGAAATGTCACGTGATAGTGTGACGTCAGAAGGTCCGATTGGTGTCTGGAGTTTAGACACTACCCTTCTGTTTGTATCGCTGTCCTGAGGACAGCGATATAAACAGAAACAGATCACCATGGAGATGAGCGCTTCACTTCCACAATGGAAGCGCTCATCTCAGTGCCTGCCCCGCCGCCGCCGCCGCACACTGCCTGCCCCGCCGCACACAGATAAAAGGGAACGGCGTTCCTGCCATGAAAAAAGTGCAGGAACGCCGTTCCCACGCGTTCCCCCTGGACTCGACCCCTGCCTTTATTACCTTCTCTGGACCGATTGACAAGAGTGCTGTATTACATCTCATAATTCGTGGTGACAATCTGACATTTCCGAAACAGATTTGACTGCTGTCGATTTTTTGTACTTTCTAAATGAAAAGGGTTTTTGTTGAAACCTCATTACCTACCTTGTATTGTTTCAGAGTTACAGTGTAGATTCTGCAAGCAAAACTTCAGCTCTTCTATACAATCCTTTAGTGCTATTGTTTGTGTCATCTCTTTCAGCCTGTAACACAGACATTTTACTATAGTCAAGATATACAGACAACCCCTATCAATTGGTTTACAACTGATTCTTGCGTTCTAATGGTTTTAATGCACTTGAGATTCAGTTTAACATATTTATTGGTTGGTAGTATATTCTAAACAATCACATTCCTGTGTTTTTTTCATTATTCAACTGAAACGTTTGTGTACTGTATACGGTTATGAATTTATGATTTGGGTATGCGGCTCTTCTGGGGTATATAATATTGGGATGTATTTAAATTGGATATTTTCACATGACAGTAATATATTATCAAACAAAAAGAAAACATTTTAAAGCTTGAATTTAATTCAAATGCAAATCATGCTGAGTAAAATATAAGCCTATTGAGCTATAAAAGCAACAGCAATAGTTCAGTTGGCATCATTGAAGCACCCTTTTGAGAGCTCAACAAAATAGGAAAGCAAAAACAGTATTATATGAAAATGTTATTGCATGCTGATTTTACTTTATCTCGTAGATTGAATTTGTGTTAGGAGCTGCTATGCAAAAACTATCTGAAAAGTATGCCACCATATTCCAGAGCTCAAAACAATAAACTCACATATCACCACAGTAACTTAACATAATTTACATAAAGGGGTTTCCCATGATCATATATATGGTTAAATTATCAGACCCTTTCCTGATATTTGACTAATATTACAAAATCTAACATAATCACCTTATGTGTCTTTGTTGTTTTTTTCTTGTTTCTTCAAATATTACAATTGCAGACAATTAAAAATACATCATAAAAGCAGTTGATTGTTCTGTTGGTCATCAGACATGCCTTATCCCCCTCTGATGCTAGTGCACATGAGCCAGGAAGTTTAGGGGGAGAGGGCTGGGTTTAGTCTAGATAAATTTAACCTACACAATGATGAGGTAATTTTGTTGGATGAAATCTAGTTACTAATAGTACAAAATAAATTTGGTAAAAGTGCCAGTCACAGTGCCAATACTACCTGCTGTATATACATACATACATACATACTACCAACCATAGCACATGTAGCTGAATAGCTAATATGCCCAGTTACGCAGTGATAATTCCTCCTTTCATAATTCAAATTTGCCTTTCTACAGCTTTGGAAAGTTGAGTAGCATGTGGTAGTATGCTATAGATTAAACTGCATATATGTAATACTAGCAGAAGGATCCGGCTTTGCACTGGTATATTTCATCTATTTAATTTTATGTTTCCGTGTGTCGTAAAAAGATATCAGCAGTTTCCCCCATAACAGAGTCCTCTACAGTACCTGCCCTTTAACAATGACCTCACAGTGCCCGACCCTTTAACAGTGACCTCCACATTATCCACCCCTTTACCAGTGCCCACCCCTTTATTAGTGACCTCCACAGTGCCCATCCCTTTAACATTGACCACCCCTTTAACAGTGACCTTCATAGTGGCCGCCGCTTTAACAGTGACCTTTACAGTGTCCGCCCCTTTAACAGTGACTTCCACAGTGCTTGCCCCTTTAAAAGTGACCTCCACAGTGCCTGCCCCTTTAGCTGTGACCTCCACAGTGCCTGCCTCTTTAACAGTGCCCATCCCTTTAACAGTGACCTCCACAGTGCCTACCCTTTTAACATTGACCACCCCTTTAAAAGTGACCTTTATAGTGTCTGCCCCTTTAACAGTGACCTTCACAGTGCCTGCCCCTTTAACAGTGACTACAACAGTGCAAGCTCCTTAATTGTGAACTCCACAGTGACTGCCCCTTTAACAGTGACCTCCACAATGCCCACCCCTTTAACAGTAACCGCACCTTTAACAGTGATCTCCATAGTGCCTGCCCCTTTAACAGTGACTACAACAGTGCAAGCTCCTTAATAGTGACCTCCACAGTGTCTGCCCCTTTAACAGTGACCTCCACAATGCCCACCCCTTTAACAGTAACCACCCCTTTAACAGTGATCTCCATAGTGCCCGCCCCTTTAACAGTGACCTCTACAGTTCCCGCCCCTTTAATGTTGACCACCCCTTTAACAATGACCTCCACAGTGCCCACTTCTTTAACATTGACCACACCTTTAACAGTGACCTTCATAGTGGTCGCTCCTTCCACAGTGACCTTCACAGTGCCCACCCCTTTAACAGTAACTTCCACAGTGCCCACCCTTTTAACATTGACCACCCCTTTAAAAGTGACCTTTATAGTGTCTGCCCCTTTAACAGTGACCTTCACAGTGCCTGCCCCTTTAACAGTGACTACAACAGTGCAAGCTCCTTAATTGTGAACTCCACAGTGACTGCCCCTTTAACAGTGACCTCCACAATGCCCACCCCTTTAACAGTAACCGCACCTTTAACAGTGATCTCCATAGTGCCCGTCCCTTTAATAGTGACCTCCACAGTGTCTGCCCCTTTAAATGTGACCTCCACAATGCCCACCCCTTTAACAGTAACCACCCCTTTAACAGTGATCTCCATAGTGCCCGCCCCTTTAACAGTGACCTCTACAGTTCCCGCCCCTTTAATGTTGACCACCCCTTTAACAATGACCTCCACAGTGCCCACTTCTTTAACATTGACCACACCTTTAACAGTGACCTTCATAGTGGTCGCTCCTTCCACAGTGACCTTCACAGTGCCCACCCCTTTAACAGTGACTTCCATATTGCCCACCCCTTTAACAGTGACCTCCACAGTGCCTGCCCCTTTAACAGTGACCTCCACAGCGCCTGCCCCTTTAACAGTGCACTCCACAGCGCCTGTTTGTTTAATAGTGGCCCCTGCCCCCCATGCATGTAGCTGTGTAGTTGTGCCGTTACACGTCATATGACTGAATATTTAAGGGCCTGCGAACTGCTAAAACCTGTGATCAATTTTTATGGAAACCTGGAGTAGGACCTGAAAACTTCTATTGGCTAATAAGGGACATGTGACCGTGTAAATGGCAGTTCGGATTTAAGTGAAATGCTTGCTGGCTTTTATTGGCTAATGCAGGTCATTTTATGGGAATATCTCAGGAACGGTAAGTCCTAGAGAGCTGTCTAAAACCTTCCCGGGCACCTGATGTACTTGTGTGCAAAATTTGGTGAAGATCAGTCCAGTCTTTTGGTCGCGCATAAAGAATGTCCAGACAGACAGATGTCTAGACAGACAGAAACTCATTTTTATATATATAAGAGATATAAAGCTGAGTGTATGTGTGTGTGTGTGTGTGTGTTTATGTATGTATGTCCGCTAAAGGAATCACAAAATTTGTCACACAGGTACATCAGGTGTCCGGGAAGGTTTTAGACCAGGTCTCAGCTCTCTAGGACATACCATTCCTGAGATAGTCCCCAAACATGCATTAGCCAATAGAAGCTTGGTCACATGACCCTTATTAGCCAATAGAATCTCGAAGGCTGTTAGCCTCCACATACATAGTTTTACTCCAGGTTTCCATAACAACCCAGCCATTTTTCTTCACTGTTATAGGTGAGCTTTAAAGGAAATCTGTCACCACTATAATCACTATTGAAGTAAAGCCATGGCTTAATAACTATGAATGACACTGTTAAGGGAGAGGAGTGCTGTGGAGCTAACAGTTCAGGGGGCAGAAAGGGTGGTCATTCAGGCCACCCTGAAAAGACTGACTTAAAACTCCGCCCCCAGGTCCCACTAAGCCAAGCCTCTGATCGGGTTAGACCACACTTCCTCTCCTCAGCCAACAGGGATTGAAAAAATGAAGTTAAAAGTCAACTTCTAGGCCCTTCTAAGCCACTCCCCAAACCTGTTAGGCTACGCCCACTTCCACTCCTCAGCCGACAGGGGTTGAAAAAGGTGTGAGGGATGGTGACTTTCTCCCTGCAGCTCACACTCAGACAGCCAAGTGCTGCTGTCTTAGAGTGAGCTATTCAAAAGGACATGCCCACATTCTGGTTAGGTCACACCCCCTCCCACTCCTCAGCTGATAGTGATTCAAAAAATGAAGTTAAAAATCAACTTCTAGGTCCTGCTAAGCTTCGCCCCCAATCCAGTTAGGCCATGCCCCCTCCCACTCCTCAGCCAACAGGGACTGAAAAAATGAAGTTAAAAATCAACTTCTATCAGCTGCAGATGTGGGAGGGACGGTGACTTTCTCCCTGCAGCTCAAACTCAAGATAACACAGTGCTGCTGTCTTAGAGTAAGCTGTTCAAAAGGATATGCCCCCGATCCATTTAGGCCATGCCCCCTCCCACTCCTCAGCCATTAGGGATTGAAAAATGAAGTTAAAAATCAACTTCTAGGTACAGTGCTGTTGTCTGAGAGTGAGCTGTTCAAAAGGACATCCTTGTGTCCGTCCAGACCCTACCCCAGACAGAGGACAGGGAGTCTGAAAGCCGGACTGTCTGGCCTAAAACTGGACCTCTGGCCACCCTAAGGGCTGGCTGCTCTGGAGGTCACAGTTAAGGCATGGTCCGCTATGGAGGTCAGTATTAAGGGGTAGATTTCTATAAAGGCCACTGTTAAGGGGACAGGCCCCTGTGAAAGTCAAAGTGAAGGGGGTGGGTTGCTGTTGAGGTCCCATTTTAAGGGGATGGGCACTGTGGGGGGGGGGGGGTCAGTGTTAAGGGGTGGGGGGATGTGGAAGTCACTGTTAAGGCGGCAGGGTGCTATAGATGTCACTGTTATAGTGGATACTGTTGATATCTTTTAACGACACACACAAACATTAAATGAAATAGAGTAAATATACCAGAGTGAAGCCGGCTCCTTCAGATAGTAGTCTATAATTAGAGATGAGCAAATTTGTTCACGCTTCGTTTGGTGGTAATAGCAGAATTGTGTTATGGATTCTGTTACCACGGACCATAACACAATTCTATGATGGAATGCTTAACAGAATGCCTTTAGAGGCATTCCGTTATTCATTCCATCATAATAGAAGTCTGTGGGCTACAAAATGGATCTGTCCCATTTCCGTTATGTAGGGGAGTCCTCTCCTGCATAACGGAAATCAGAAGGATCCGTTATGCAGGCCATAGACTTCTATTATGATGGAAAGAGTTTTTTGTCTTTATGTGTATGGAATGTGCCACTTCATCTTGGTGGTAACGTTCTTTTGCACCTGGTAGGTTCTGTGTCACATGGTCTGTTGTGGGTGCGGCTCACAGCTTTATTCTACCTCACAGTGCATTGGTGATACCACTATAAAGGCATGTGAGAGCCTGGCTGTGAGTTGGTTCAGACCCTGTTCACACACCACGGGCAGTTGAGTGATAGGAACCTATGCGTGCTGAGACACCGTGACGTGGTGCATGAGGGGCTCTGATATGCTCCTGACTGGAAGATATTGGCAAAGTTCTCAACTCGAGGAATTAGCTAGTATTGTCAGTTGCGTATCATTTTGGTGCATTTTTTTGCAGTGATTGTCAGTTGCGTATCATTTTGATGCATTTTTTTCAGTGATTTGTAAAAGAAAAAAATCCCTAAAAATGCAGCATTTTTTTTAACACAGTGTTATTCTTGACATATTTAGGTCCATTTTATTTTATCTCTGGACAAAACCGCTACCGCCAAATGTTGCATTGCAGGGTTTCTCTGACCGATCAAAACTTAAAAAAGGCTCAGAATGGTGTCGTGTGAAAAATGTGCTGGCAGCGGAGCCAGGTGCTGCAACCATGAAGTGGCTTCCACCCTGTAAAGCCTCATTCACACGTCTGTGTCCCTGCTCAAATAAGTGAGCAGGTTTTAGTGGTTCATACTTGAAGGATCTGTGTGTCAGTTTTTTGCTGTCCATGTTGGATCTGTGTTTCACCGACACTGAACAGCTGAAAAATTATTTTCAAAGCATCTCTTCTTAATGTGTTGCATCCGTGGTTTTCACTGACCCATAGACTATAATAGACGTGATGGACAAAATAGAGCATGCATCCGTGCTAAAAACACTGAATGACTACACAAATAAAAAATGACTACAATGGGCTGGGATGTGTGCTGTCCGTGGAGAACACGTACAGCACACGTCCGTGAAACACTGATGTATAAATGAGGCTTAATGGCCGGGCCTGATTACAGCAGTGCTGCTGCCTTTCAAGTGAACATATGTAACAGGACATATCATTTTCTATTTCATTTTTAATTCTTATTAACACTATTAACACTAAATGGATGTCATGTATGTTGTTTCAGCGAACCTCTGCCTAATGGAAAGTTACGATTGGACTACATTTGTGGAAATCTTTGTGAAGTCTTTGCAAAATGTAAAGAGGTAAGCATCAACAGCAGGAATATTTTTCTTCCAATAACTAGAGTAATACATTATACTAGCAAATGTCAGGAATCAACATATTACATTTTCATTTACCTGAGAAAAGAAATTGCTAGATGTCACATATACTGTACTACAGGTACTTACTTATGTGTCATGTTTCAATCCACAAGTGGACATTTCCTTTAACCCCTTTACCACTGCAGCTATTTTTCATTTTGAATTCTTTTTATTTCTCCTTGCCTTCCAAAAGCCATAGCATTTTTTAATTTCCATTCATGTATCTGTATGTGGGCATGTATTTTGCAGTACAGGTTAAGGCATCAATATCAGATCGATAACAGGAAGTTTAGAATGGCAGGTCTTGGAGCCTTTACTGAATGGCTCCCACAATATCATTGCGAAGGGGCATTACAATTGTTGGAGGCAGTCCCCTCCTTCTAAATGACCTTTCAGATACTGCGGTCACAAATGACTACAACATCTGAGTGGTTAAATGTCTGTGAAAGGAGTTGTCTTTGATCAAGGACAGTGCCGACAACTGTCTAACACAGCAAGCACCAAACTCCTGACTTCTGCTGCACATGTATGGCTGATATTCATAATGAGTTATGACAACCATAAAGAAAACAATTGCCATATTAAGCTATAATGTGTTCTTTATGCCACCATATCCAGCCTGGCTAATTCACAGTGAATTAAACAGACTTGACTTCAGACTGATACATTTTACCAAAATATCAGGACAGGATGCTGATGTATTGAGGATTTTCCACACTGAAGGCAATTATAGCAACAACCGATTTTTTTTATCTTCTTGATTATTTTATAACTGAAACCATCTTCTGTGGGCTACTTTCACACTTGCGTTAATATTTTCCGGTATTGAGATCCGTCATAGGGTCTCAATACCAGAAAAAAAAACGCTTCAGTTTTGTCCCCATTCATTGTAAATGGGGACAAAACAGAACTGAACAGAATGGAGTGCTCCAAAATGCACTCCGTTCCATTCTCATACAGGAGAGCAAACCGCAGCATGCTGCGGTTTGCTTTCCATCATGGGATGCGGAGCAAGACGTATCAGTCATGACCCATAATGCAAGTCAATGGGGACAGATCCGTTTTCCCTGACACAATAGAAAACGATCAGGTGGTGTTAAAACCTGTATGCTATGTTGTTTGCATGCCATAATTTGCTTGAGAAAGGCTCATGCTGCGAGCCAAAATGCGTCACAGAACTCTGTAGTACATGTGACCAAATAAAAGCATCGAGTTTATTGAAGATACAGGTTTTTTTTATATTGAATATTTTTATTTTCATCATATAAAAATTCAAGACAACAGGAGAACAGACAGAAAAACAAAAAACATAATCAATGACAAGTTCAAAAATATGCACAGGCATTTGTTATATATTTATCATTAATCACAACAAGAATCTATCCTTATCCTGTTTCTTATATCATAAAGGCAAGGATCCGTGCCACCGAGTTGGGTGAGAACCTGTGGTAGCCCTGGCCCGCTCGAGTAGGAGTGGAGGTATGAGTTTGCTGGCAGCGGATCAGACTCTGCGCACACGGGAGACAGCGCGTGGGATGCAGTGTGACCTGTTTGCTTTAGCCGGCTATGAGAGGAGCAGTGTTGCCCGCTTCATTTGAGGCGTGAAGTCGTGCATGTCAGAGGGTCCCTTTGAGACGGGAAAAAAAAAGGTTGGCGGTATAAGTATGACTTACTTTTCCTGCTGGAATAGGCTGTAATAAGCTGAGCACTGCTGGTACTGCTGAGTAGAAGGTGCTGAGCACCGCAAAACCCGTCCAGGGGCCTGAAGTCACAGTGGAAAAGGGACCCTGTAGGAGGGTGCACACTTGACGGCGGTTAATGCTGTTAGGGGCTTGAGGAGGAGGAAAGAAGAGGTGAAGCGCCAAGCAGCATCACAGAAATAGCCCTGGTCCTCATTGTGAGCCTAGGGGGTATGTTCCCACCCAAAATAACTGAAGCAGTCCTCAGCTAAGGCGATGTGGAGGGAGCTTATCATCTAGAGCTCTGGATCTTATTGTATGATATTATTATTAATGTTCCAGGACACTGCCATCTAAGTTGATTTGATGTTTCCTCTGCCTTCTTGTTGTTGTTGTTGTTGTGTATTTTTTATTTGTGCACTCCTTTATCTCTAGCTAAGATGCCACCTAAAATATATAACAGAAAATCTGTGGGTACTTCCTCGCCGGGTGGGGAAAAGGGAACTAGTATAGTAACTGGTTTGGAGATATATCTTAAATCCCCACCAAAGAGTAGGAGTGCATTACGGGGAAATAAGGAAAGTCAGAAAGAAGGAGGTGATTTTCCCATTTCAGATGAATGTGTTGGGGCGGATAGGAGAATAGGTAGTGGAGAAGGGATGGAGGAAAGAATAAACTCAGTGGATAAGAAACTGGTGGAAATCTTAGGGGCAGTACAACAGTCTAATCATAGTCTAGAGGATTTGACTATGAAGATGGATCTCTCCCTTATTAAGGAGGAGAAAAAGGCAAATCCATTATTCCATCAGCCGCAGTAAGAGACAGACCCAAGTGCTACCATCTTGATTGAAATTCTGAGCAACTCCTCCCCCTCCTTGCCCAGTCTCCGTCCTTTATTGACTAAACAAAAGGTGTAAAAGGGGCTGGCCCAAGACAAGGATACAGGAAGTGATGACATACAGGAAGTGATGACATAGGAAGACAAGCATTTAGAATAACATAGCCAGCTAACAAACACATGTATACAATAATCTAACATTACCACTGGATCTAACTTTATCTAGCCTTGCTCAGTGATCAATGCCAGATAAAGTTACTATGATCCACATGCAGGTTTATTTACAGGACAACGTCATTATCTCCAGCGGCTGATCAGGCGCACTAGAGACAACAAACGCACGTTCCTTTCGTTTATATTGTTCTCTTAACAAATGCATCCACGCCAAGCCAATAAATCTGCGTCTTGCGCGGGGACCCTAGCTGGCGGCAATACATGAGCCAACAAAACACTGCTCTGCTGAACACATCAGTCTCTCCTGGCCCACAGCCCAGTGCTTAGCACATGGACCATTCGCCGATGGAGACCCCTGTGCCCAGCAGCTGTGACAGGACATACACGGGAAGATATCCACTCCAATGGTTTACCCTGACACTGAGAGACATGATGACAATACACACTATATCAAATACACACCCTAATAAAATTTCCACAGCAGTCCCTCCTCTTTGTCATATGCTCCCCAGTGTCCCTTGACGAATCTCGATCTTATTCTTTGGGAAAAAAAAAAAGTCTACGAAAAGTCCTGAATCCATAAAACAAAACAGATGATGGAAAACAGAAAGTCAATCTTGACACGTAGCTTAAAACAAATCTTGACTCAGAGATTCTTTTCTTCGAGAGCTGACTCAGGAGGTGGTGTTTTGCGCTGGTCGCCGGCTGGTTTAGAATCCTCTGCATCTGGTCCATGGTCTTCAGGGCATCTTCTCTGTTCGGGCTTCGGTAACTCAGTCGACTAGACATCAGGAACATTTCACTCCGGCGTA
This sequence comes from Bufo gargarizans, assembly GCF_014858855.1. Lineage (NCBI taxonomy): Eukaryota > Metazoa > Chordata > Amphibia > Anura > Bufonidae > Bufo > Bufo gargarizans. The sequence goes on from NC_058084.1 coordinate 224,570,884, forward strand.
TAGAAGGAATGGAAACAAAAAACATAAGTACATGTCCTATTTCCTTTCGCCCGGATCCAATGGAAAACCAGTGAGCTCCAAAACCTCCCAAAGCTTTAAAAAGGATTCCAACCCTCACTAGTCATAGCTCTGCCTCTGACCTGCTCCTGTCAGTATGGGCCTGACCCTTGTCAATGGTGTCTGCTAGCCAGGCATAACAGTTATCTAATTCACAGAAACCCTCCTCTGGACGCTCTACTGATGTTTCTCGGGGATCTCTCTCACTGCCTCAACGGTTTCTTTGAACATCTCATCCACTATGGACAAGGAATTGTTCAATCGCTTCATAATTCCAACACCCCATCCCATCCAGCCACAAAACAAATCCCTTCCAGCTCTCCCTGCCCTTCTTACCTCCTTCCACACCATCAGTTTCTCCCAATCGGCTGCAAAGTAAGATGCAGGGACAAGCTTCACGAGGACACATGAACCTCTGGCATTAGGGAGAATTACCTTATAAGTGGCTTAACCGCATAGGAAATAGTATGGACCCGTCAACTCCACACAAGAACTTCTGACAGTCACGGGCTTCCGGTAATAACTGAATATACTGAGGGATCGCTCCCTGAGTCTGAACGTCACACCCTTCTTTCCAGCAGATATAATCTGGCCTATGGGTGTTATTAAAGAGATCGGGGGTTTCATTAGTAAGGTTGACCTTCCTCACAACTGGAGGATCCCACAAACGTATGCCCTTTACCACATCTACAGGCTGCCTAGCTGCTCGGACACCCATACAGGATTAACAAGCGAGGAGCAGGAGCCAGAGCTATTATTAAACCTATAGCTGATATTACCCTATAGGAATGTAAAACCAGTGCTATCAACAAACATTAAACTAAACAAATAAACAAAAGTAATACTCTGCATTCTTTGACTTAGTTGAGCAGCTTCTTGCAGTGACCGGTGTGGACCCAGTTGTCTCGTCCCTTGAACTTCAGAGAGGTTGTCGTCATCAACAGCACCTGAAATGGCCCAAGATATCTTGGCTCTAGTCCCGTCTTCGGATGTTTCTTTAGCACGACCCAATCACCTGGTTGACTAAAAATGAACACTGGTTATTGAGTCTGGGTCCGGGAGAAACTCCTGAACCCGGTGGTGGACATCGGGTGATAACCTGTGGGGCTGCCTGGAGGCATACCTGATGGAATAAAAGGGTTACAGCGTAACATTCAGGCCATGGATTGGCCGTGATTTTTGCCTTCTTTGCAAAAATCGGACCCAAGTACCAGCAAAGAAAAGGCATTTGTGATGGTTTAGAAATTGATTGACATTTGAGAGTAAAAAGTTTGAAGATCATTGTTTTCTGCACCACTTTCCCCCCTTCTCATCGTCTTTAAAACCAGTAATTGAGAATGACCCTATCCACACCTTTAATCTAATATACCCTTTTATGGATAGATTTGAAGTAGGCCTGATACAGCAGAAACCACTGATTTAGGGAATTGCTAAGTTGGGAATTGTATTTCAACCCAGAACAAAAACTTTGCTTTGGCGGACAATAAATCAATTGACCAGCCTCAACAATAAACACAGATTTAGCTGAATATAAATTTTAGGACTATTATTTAGGCGCTGGGTGACAGGTATACGTTTAGGAACAGAATTAAACTTGGAAATGCACGGTAGCGTGTTAAGTTATTGAGGATGACACTATCCGCACCTTCAATCTAATGTACCCTTTTATGGATAGATTTAAAGTAGGCCTGAAACAGCAGAAACCACTGATTTAGGGAATTGCTAAGTTGGGAATTGTATTTCAACCCAGAACAAAGACTGTGCTTTGGCGGACACTAAATAGTAGTACATAGTAGTAGTAGTACATAAGGCCGAAAAAAGACATTTGTCCATCCAGTTCGGCCTGTTATCCCGCAAGTTGATCCAGAGGAAGACCCCTCTCTAGTAGCTATAGCCTGTAATATTATTAAGCTCCAGAAATACGTCCAGGCCCCTCTTGAATTCCTTTATTGTACTCACCATCACCACCTCCTCAGGCAGAGAGTTCCATATTCTCACTGCTCTTACCGTAAAGAATCCTTTTCTATGTTTGTGTACAAACCTTCTTTCCTCCAGGCGCAGAGGATGTCCCCTCGTCACAGTCACAGTCCTGGGGATAAATAGCTGATGGGATAGATCTCTGTACTGACCCTTGATATATTTATACATATTAATTAGATCTCCCTTCAGTCGTCTTTTTTCTAAAGTGAATAACTCTAATTTTGATAATCTTTCAGGGTACTGTAGTTGCCCCATTCCAGTTATTACTTTAGTTGCCCTCCTCTGGACCTTCTCCAGCTCTGCTATGTCTGCCTTGTTTACAGGAGCCCAGAACTGTACACAGTACTCCATGTGTGGTCTGACTAGCGATTTGTAAAGTGGTAGGACTATGTTCTTATCATGGGAATCTATGCCCCTTCTGATGCAGCCCATTATCTTGTTGGCCTTGGCAGCAGCTGCCTGACACTGGTTTTTGCAGCTTAGTTTGCTGTTTATTAAAATTTCTAGATCCTTTTCCATGTCAGTGTTACCGAGTGTTTTACCATTTAGTATGTACGGTTGACTTGCATTTTTCCTTCCCATGTGCATAACTTTACATTTATCAGTGTTAAACCCCATCTGCCACTTATCTGCCCAAGCCTCCAGTCTATCCAGATCCCTCTGTAGTAGTATACTGTCCTCATCAGTGTAAATTACTTTACACAGTTTAGTGTCATCTGCGAAAATTGATACTTTACTATGCAAGCCTTCTACAAGATCATTAATAAATATATTGAAGAGAATAGGGCCCAATACTGACCCCTGAGGTACTCCACTAGTGACAGTGACCCAATCTGAGTATGTACCATTAATAACCACCCTCTGTTTTCTATCATTGAGCCAGTTACTTACCCACTTACAGACGTTTTCTCCCAGTCCGAGCATTCTCATTTTATATACTAACCTTTTATGTGGTACAGTGTCAAATGCTTTGGAGAAGTCCAGATATACGACATCCATTGATTCGCCGCTGTCAAGTCTAGAACTTACCTCCTGATAGAAACTGATTAAATTAGTCTGACATGACCGATCCCTCACAAAGCCATGCTGATATGGCGTTATTTGCTTATTTCTTTTGAGATGCTCTAATATAGCATCTCTCAGAAAACCTTCAAACAGTTTACCCACAACAGATGTTAAACTTACCGGCCTATAGTTTCCAGGGTCTGTTTTTGGCCCCTTTTTTAATATTGGCACCACATATGCCATGCGCCAATCCTGTGGGACATTCCCTGTCAGTATAGAGTCTGCAAATACCAGAAATAAGGGTCTGGCTATGACATTACTTAATTCCCTTAGGATACGGGGGTGTATGCCATCCGGTCCTGGCGATTTGTCTATTTTAATCTTTTTAAGTCGCTGATGTACTTCTTCCTGGGTCAGACAGGACACTTTTAATGGGGAATTTATTTTTGCATTCTGCATGTCATCTGACAATTTATTTTCCTCAGTGAATACATTGGAGAAAAAAATATTTAACAGCTTTGCTTTCTCCTCATCGCTCTCTGCGACTTCCCCCTCATTACTCTTTAACGGGCCGACACCTTCAGATTTATACTTTTTAACATTTATATAATTGAAGAATATTTTAGGGTTAGTTTTACTCTCTTTGGCAATTATTCTCTCGGTCTCTAGTTTGGCCGCTTTTATTTGTTTTTTACATGTTCTATTTTTTTCCTTATAGTTTTTCAGTGCTTCCGTGCTCCCCTCCTGTTTCAATGAATGATATGCTTTCTTTTTGTCATTTATTGCTTTCGTTACAGTTCTATTTATCCACATTGGTTTCTTTTTATTCCTTAACCTTTTATTACCATACGGTATGTACCTCTCACAATGAGATTTTAGGATGTTTTTAAAGATATCCCATTTTGTGGCTGTATTTTTATTTTTGAGGACTTTGTCCCAGTTAGTTTGGCCTATGGCCTCTCTTAGTTGGCTAAATTTAGCTTTTTTGAAGTTTGGTATTTTTGCTCCTCCCTGTAGAAACGCTCTTTTGAATGATAATTGGAAGGTTATTACTTTGTGGTCACTATTTCCCAGGTGTCCCCCAACCTGCACGTCTGTTGTTCTGTCCGGCCTATTGGTTAATACTAAGTCCAGTATGGCCGTCCCTCTAGTCGGGTCCTGAACCAGTTGGGAGAGGTAATTGTCTTTGGTTATTGCCAAGAACCTGTTTCCTTTATGAGATATACAAGTTTCAGTTTCCCAGTCTATATCTGGGTAGTTGAAGTCCCCCATAATAACCACCTCATTATGATTTGCCGCCTCGTCTATCTCGTTTAGTAATAGATTTTCTGTGGACTCTGGTATATTAGGTGGTTTATAGTAAACTCCTATTAGTAATTTATTGTTGTTTTTAGCTCCATGTATCTCTACCCACAGTGACTCCACATGTTCATGTCCCTCATTTATATCTTCGCGGAGTGTGGGCTTTAGACCGGACTTTACATAGAGGCAGACCCCTCCCCCTCTCCGGTTTTGACGATCCTTTCTAAACAGACTGTAACCTTGTACATTAACCGCCCAGTCATAGCTATCATCCAGCCATGTCTCAGTTATTCCCACTATGTCATAGTTCTCCTCACACATCACTAATTCCAGTTCACCAGTTTTATTAGTCAGGCTTCTGGCATTAGTATACATACATTTGAGAGGTTTATGTATATTTTTTACCCTACACCTTTCCTTCTGAACTGTTCTAGTCCCTCCTTCCATTCCTCCCCCAGTCTCACTTCTTTGCCTATCTGCACTATCTTCCCATCCTATAACATAATTACCCTCCACCCCAGTCCCTAGTTTAAACACTCCTCTAACCTTCTAGCCATCTTCTTCCCCAACACAGCTGCCCCTTCTCCATTGAGGTGCAGCCCGTCCCTACGATAGAGCCTGTAGCCGATAGAGAAGTCGGCCCAGTTCTCCAGGAACCCAAACCCCTCCTTCCTACACCAGTTCTTGAGCCACTTGTTAATCTCCCTAATCTCCCGCTGCCTTTCTTGTGTGGCCCGTGGTACAGGTAGTATTTCGGAAAATACTACCTTTGAGGTCCTTGCCCTAAGCTTTTGACCTAAATCCATGAAATCATTTTTAAGGACTCTCCACCTACCCCTAACTTTGTCATTGGTTCCGATATGGACCATGACCGCTGGATCTTCTCCAGACCCTCCCAGTAATCTGTCAACCCGATCCGTGATGTGTCGAACTCTAGCGCCAGGAAGACAGCATCGGCGATCACGGTCTTTGTGACAGATTTCCCTATCTGTTCCCCTAATAATTGAGTCTCCCAAATAATTGTGTCACTACCAAAAGTATATGAGCACTATAATACTAGCTATATTGTCACAAAAATATAGTTATTTTATATACTTAAAATAGATAAAAAGATTTACCAATAACAAAATACATATATATAAATAAACATATCTAGTTAAGTACCTAATACAACTACCAATATCAGTGTTAGATTAATAAATAAGAAATCAAAATCCATAATTATAAGAGATATGTAGAATTCATAATCATGTTTAAAAGAAATATATAAAAAAGAATAATAATCAAATAAAATAGTGGGTTTAGTGGCAAGATAAATTCAGTAATCAGTAGATATAAATACATAGAGTGAAAGTTTAATATAAACAAATAATGCAATAATAGTAAAATCGCAAGCTAAAAGAATCGCAACAAGTTAGGTTATAAATCGAAAATAGCTCCACGATCTAAGTCCAAAGATATGCGCACAACTTGACGAAGAATCGTAACAAGCTTGGTCATAGATCGAAAATGGCTTCACGATCTAAGTCCAAAGACATGCGCGAAACTTGACGAAATATCGCGTGAAGACAGACGTCAGCATAAATCGAACTAAACAGCCATACAGATCTAAGGTATCAAGAATGCGATTTCTAACAAGCACAGTAATTGGTCGGTCTTACAATACGTCATGAAATGGGAGGTAATAAATAACACAGCCACACACAAACTCCGTGCAGACTGCCCGATCCCCTGAAGACGCCATGGACATGGCGAAACATGTCGGGGGGCAGTAATTAGTTTTTAGACTCTAGGGCACCCAGTTGTCTGTGTCAAAGCTCCTGGTGATATATTAGACAGCCTAGAAAGCAACTCCGCTGTTACAAAAAGTATTACAAGCTAGTAGAAGAAGCTGTAAGCAGTTCGATCATAGACAGATAGTGTAGGAGATTGGCTGTCATTAATAGTCAGGAACAATGGCAACAATACCATAGCAATAGTAATATTTAATAACATCATTAGCAGGCAGCAGTAGGATAAGTAGCAGCACTATAAGACTAGTAACGGAATTCAGATTATCTGTGAGACTATGAAGTCATAAGGAAGTGAGTGTTGCAATACAGGGCCACAGTAATAAGGGCCAGACAAATAGTAGCAAGCAGTTAGTCTCAAAAGTAACTAAACTGCTCTAGTAAATTAACACCAGCCTCAATTGACTACAGTTCACAGTAAAAGGTTACAAATAAAGTATCTACACAGTTAACAGCAAGAACCAATAACGGTCAGCCTAAAGAAAGCGACTGCAACTTATACACCACTGCTGCATTAATAGTGCTAAAAGGGAAAAAATAAATAATAGAAGCACACACATGGATGTCCAGAGATAGTTTTAATATAGTAGGTTAGATGATAAAACGTTCATTTTTTATTATTAAGAAAGCAAAATAAAAGTTAAATTTTAAATAAATAAAAATATAAATGCACTTGTCAAGAGTAGGCAACCAGTAGTCTATGACTAAATGTACATACAACAAAATGTTGCGCGACACATATCTTCGTATAGCCCTAGCCTAAATCCCAGGCCGATTTTTTAAAATCTGACATGTGTCACTTTATGTGGCAATAACTTTAAAATGCTTTTACTTATCCAGGCCATTCTGAGATTGTTTACTTGTCACATATTGTACTTCCTGACAATGGTAATATTGAGTCAAAATATTTCATTTGAATACTTTTTTTAAAATACCCAAAAATTCAGAAAATTTAGCAAATTTCAAAATTTATATTTCTCTACTTTTATAATAGATAGTAATAACTCCAAAAATAGTTATTACTTTACATTCCATATATGTCTATTTCGTGTTTAGATCATTTTGTGAATGCCATTTTATTTTTTGGGGACATTAGATGGCTTAGAAGTTTAGAAGCAAATCTTGAGTTTTTGCAGAAAATGTCCAAAACCCACTTTTTAACCCCTTCCGGGCCGCAATCTGTGTATATATACGTGATAGCTGCACATACCCTGTGCAGCTACCACGTATATAGACGTCAAGCCAGCTCTTTAATCCAAGCACTGCAAAGAGCTTGGATTAAAGCTTCTGCCCGTGCCCTGCTGCTGTCACGCACAGCATACAGTCTAGGAATGCCAGCAAGGGACCAATCAGAGTGGCCCCTTGCCGGCAATCGATCCAATTGGTTAGTCTGTGCAGACTAACCAATCGGATCGCTGCAGTGTTAAAATGCCGGTTTCAGGCTCTGATCTGCGCTCTGCAGATCAGAGCCTGAAATCAGGTAATGTGTAATGAAGCCCCCCATCTGTGCCCCCGATCTTTGCCCCCTTTCCTGTGCGCCTCCAACCTCCCCACCCCTCCTGTGAGCCCGGCCTCCGATGCGATTCCCGCCCCCCATCCATTTTTTGTACCCCTGATGCGGTCCGCCTCCCCCCCCATGCATGCATCAGACCCCCAAATGTGGCCCCTCCTGCTGGCCATGCCCCCCATTTACAGCGCTGCCCCCTATCTGTGCCTCCTGCCCCCAATGCTGTTTGCAAAAGCGCCCGGTGTTGCCATCTACAGGACATTTGATAGTATTGTACTTTGCATATATAGTACAGCCATCAGCCCCACTGGATCTTCAAAATAAATAAAAATGTAATTTAAAAAAATAAATTGCCTTTTCCTATAAAAAATTAAAAAGAAAAAAAAACTAGACATATTAGGTATCACCGCGTCTGTAACGACAGTCTTTATAAATATATCACATGATCGACCCGATAAACACCATAAAAAATGTAATATAAAAAGCCATTTTTGACACCTTACACCACAAAAAGTGCAACACCGAGCGATCTAAAAGGCGTATGTCCCACAAAATGGTACCAATAAAACCATCACCTCATCATGCAAAAAATGAGACCCTACATAAGAAAGTCGCTCAAAAAATAAAAAAAACTATAGCTCTCAGAACACGGAGACACTAAAACATCATTTTTTTATTTCAAATATGCCATTATTGTGTTAAAGTGAAATAAAAAAAAAGTGTACATATTAGGTATTGACGCGTCCGTAACAACATGCTCGATAAAAATATCACATGACCTAACCCCTCAGGTGAACACCATAAAAAATAAAAACAGTGCCAAAAAGCAATTTTTTTTACCCCCATCACAAAAAGTGCAACACCAAGCGATCAAAAAGGCATATGCCCCAAAAATAGTGCCAATAAATCTGGCACCTTATCCCCCAGTTTCCAAAATAGGGTCACTTTTTGGGAGTTTCTACTGGATGGGTGCATCAGGGGGGCTTTAAATGGGACATGGCATCTAAAAACCAGTCCAGCAAAATCTGCCTTCCAAAAACCATACGGTGTTCCTTTTCTTCTGTGCCCTGCCGTGTGCCCGTACAGCGGTTTACGATCACATGTGGGGTGTTTCTGTAAACCGCAGACTCAGGGTAATAAATATTGAGTTTTGTTTGGCTGTTAACCCTCGATGTGTTAAAGAAAAAAGTAATAAAATGGAAAATCTGCCCAAAAAGTTAAATTTATAAATTTATTCTCCATTTTCCTTTAATTCTTGTGGAACACCTAAAGGGTTAACAAAGTTTGTAAAATCAGTTTTGAGTAACTTAAGGGGTGTAGTTTCTACAATGGGGTTGTTTATGGGGGTATCCACTATGTAATCCCCACAGCAGCGCGGGGACCCAAGCGGCACCTGTGAGGATACCGCCGTGCAAGGGTTAATGTGCCGGCATCTGTTATTTCATCGATGCCGGTGCACACTGAAGGGGTCTGGCTATCTGTGGCTGCCGGACTCCTGCTGGTGATCAGACCTGCACAGCTCCTGCGCCCGTCCGATCAGAGCGCTGTACTTGTACGCCGATGGGATTTGTGTCCCACATTTCTGCCCTGTACAAGTACGGCGCTGGTATCCTACGGGAAACCTGCCTCACCATTCTGCACATTTTTGTGATGTGAGCGGTGCAAAAACATAATTGCACCATTTTCAACTGCGGGAGGTGCCTGCCCCTTCAAAGTAGTTGTACCTCGTTAGCGTCCCCTCGTAGTAAAATTGCACTGCTAGTGCTCTCATAGTAGAATGCCACTTTGTGTTCCCAAATAGTAGTTTTTCCCCCTTAGTGCCCCCACACAGAAATTATTCCTCCATAGTGCTCCAGTTTTTATGTGCCTTAATGCTCACACACAGTAATTATGCCCCCATAGTGACTCTATAAACTAGTTATGCCCCCATAGTGCCCCCTCATAGTAGTTATGCCCCCATACATTAGTTAAGCCCTTTAATTGTTCCCAAAGAGTAAAATGCCCCCTTATGTCCCTGAATAGTGATGTCCACGTGGTGCTCCTATCTAGTAGTGCTGTCCTCTCTGTGCCCCAATCCAGTATTCTGTCCCCCATAGTGCCCCATTCAGTAGTGCTGCCCTCTTAGTGCCCCTAATCCAGTAGTTTTGCACTCTAGTTCCCCCATCCAGTAGTTCTTCCCCTTAGTGCCCCAATTCAGTATTCCGGCCTCTAAGAGCCACATTTAGTAGTTTTGCCCCCTTTGTGGCCCCATCCAATAGTGTTGCCCCCTTAGTGCCTTTGTACACAGCTCAGCAGTAGCTACGCATCCAATAGCACTGACCCCTTCAAGTTGCGCTGCCCTCTTAATGACTCCAATCCAGTAGTGCTGCCCCTTAGTGCCCCCATCCAGCAGTATTGCCCCTTTAGTACCCCATCTAGTAGTGCTGCCCCCTTCCAGTAGTGCTGTCCTCTTAGTGCCCCAAATACAGTAGTGCCCCATCCAGTAGTGTTTACCCCTTATTACCCCTGATACAATAGTTCTGACCCCTTAGCGCCCCCATCCAATAGTGCTGACCCCTTAGTGCCCCCATCCAATAGTGCTGCCCTCTTAGTGCTCCCAATACATTAATTCTGCCCATCTTAGTGCCCCCAATTCAGTAGTCCTGCCATTTTAGTACCCCTAATCCAGCAGTTTTGCCCCCATAGTGCCCCCATCCAGTAGTTCTGCTCCTTATTGCCCCTACCTGGTAGTGCTGCCCCTTAGTACACCCATCCAGTAGTTCTGCCATCTTAATGCGGCATCTAGCAATGCTGCCCCCTTAGTGCCCCGATCCAATAAAGCTGCACTCTTAGTGTCCGCAATCCATTAGTTCTGCCCCTCAGTGCTCCCAATTCAGTATTCTTGCCCTCCTGGTGCTCCATCCAGTAGTTTTGCCCCCTTTGTGCCCCCATCCAATTGTGTTGCCCCCTTAGTGCATTTGTAACCAGCACAGGCTGCTTCACTATGGAATTCTGCTCACTTTGGACAGGGGGACCTTAGGGGGCAGTGAGACACTTTGGGTGGGGGGAGTAGAGGGGCTAGTAAAGAATTTTGGGCGAGGAGGAGCAGTGGGGGCAGTAAGTCACTTGTGAGGCACTTGGGGCAGGGGGAGCAGAGGGCGCAGTGAGGTATTGGAGCAAGGGGGAGTAGAGAGAGCCACAAGGCACTTGAGGCAGGGGGGCAGTGAGGCACTTGTGGAAGGAGGAGCAGACGGGGCAGTGATGCACTTGAGCCAGGGGGAGCAGAGGGGGCAGTAGGGCACTTGAGGCAGGGGAAGCAGAGGGGGAAGTAAGGCACCTGGGACAGGGGGTGAATGAGGTACTTTGGGCAGGGGGCTAGCAGAGGGGGGGAGGCGAGACACTTGAGTCATGGGGGAGCAGGAGGCACTTGGGCCAGGGGCAGCAGAGGGGTGGTGAGGCACTAATGGTGGGGGGAGCAGATGAGGCAGTGAGACACTTGGGGCAGGGGGGAGCAGAGGGGGCAGTGAATGCAATGAGAGTCCACTCTATGCCAGTCCTGGTGCCAAAATGCTTCCAGCAGAGGGGGCAGTGAGGCACTTGAGACGGGGGGCTGAGGGAGCAGTGAGGCACTAGATGCAGGGGGCATTGAGGCACTTTGGGCAGGGAGAGAAAAAGGGGCAGTGAGGCACTTGGGGCAGGGGGCTAGCAGAGGGGGCAATGAGGCACTTGGGGCAAGGGAGCAAAGGGGGACAGTGAGGCACTTGGGGTAGGAGAGAAGAAGAGGAAGTGAGGCACTTAGGGAAGGGGACAGGGGGCAATGAGGAGCTTGGGATAGGGGGTTAGCAGAGGGGGCAGTGAGGCACTTGGGGCAGGGGGTGCAGAAGTGGCAGTAAAGCACTCGGGGCAGGGTGGAGCAGGAGGATCAATGACACACTTGGGGAAGGGAGAGCAAAAGGGGCAGTGGGGCACTTGGATTTCAGGACAGGCAGACTGGAACAGTCGCCCGAGCTGGCAAAGCAAGCTCTCGATCTTCTTTCTTGCTCAGCCTCCAGTGTCATTTCAGAGAGAGGGTTTTCGGCAGTGTGGGGCATGTTGACACCAAAACGGACCAAGTTGTACTCCGCCACTGTCCAAAACATCACTTTTGTACTGAACATGAACTAAGCCTACATTCAGGAGGATTTTCACACTCTTCTGGCTGATTCTAAAAAATAGACCTTGCCTTGCTGGCAGTGCCCCAACTTGTCATCGGTGCTGTCTGCCTGCCTACCATCACATTCTGTATAACTGCTGTTGCAGCCTGCATCATGCTGTCTGTCTGTTTACTTTGAATTCCCATTATTCCACTAATGACACTTTCTAACCATCATGGTTTGTACAACTGCTGTTGCGGCCTCCATCATGGCACTGCTGTCTGTCAGTTTACAGTACTTTGACTTCTAATGCCACTTTCCAACCATCACATTCTGTATGGCTGCTGCTGTGGCCTGCATTAAGTCACTTATGCCACTTCCCAAACATCACATTCTGTATGCCTGCTGCTGTGGCCTGCATCAAGCCACTTATACCACTTTCCAACCATCACTTTCTGTACGGCCGATGCCACCGCCTCCATCATGTCACCTCTTTGCCCTTCCGACCACCATCTTCTGTAAGGCTGCTGCTGCCTCCACCATGCTCCTGCCTTTCTTCCATATACCTTATGGCTGCTGCTGCTGCCCCTTGCTGTTAATCGCCTACTGCCACCACCATTAACACAAAACATCTGCCACCACTATAACTTCTATCACTGCTACTTCTACTATTGCTACTACTACCCATAGACAGCCTCGGATGTTCAATGCTATACTGCTCCTGCTGCTGCTACTATTGTGGGAGCATGCCACTATATCATACCTCCAACCCGTCCCGGATCTGGCAGGACAATCCTGGATTTCAGTGGCTGATCCACAGTCCCGTACAAGGGAGGTATGTCCCGCTTATGTAAGATGGAGAAACAGCCACTGATTCTTGAATGCTGTTTCTGAAACTGTCATTTGGCATTCCGGGCACTAGAGGCCACTGTTTTGCAGCTACAGCCAGCACACTCTGGGATTTGAATATGCAAAAGAGATGATGACTCATGCTGCTGTGTGTGCCAAACAGAGCAGGAAATGGTGACATGAGGAGACATGCTTGTGCAGAGGCTGAATACAGGATCCAGTGCCATCCTCAGGTCTGTGGGACTTGGAGCAGTCAAAGTGACTGTCAGAAGTGACTGATGCCTGTCAGCAATGCAGATGTTGTCAAGGGAGAGAGGATCGGTTCCCGGTAGGTCAATTGGACCGTGGAAAGTGGTTACAGACCCTGTGAGGCCTCATGGTGGATGGAAGGACTTGCGAGTTGGTGTAAGTCACCATCGGGTAAGAACCAGGCTAGGGCCAGCAATGCAGAAGGCATCCCAGAGAGAGAGCTGGGTCCCGGAAGGGAGTGTGGATCCGGATTCTGTTTGCCGGATCGAGTATCGGCGTCAGGAAGCTGATCGGAACAGAGGGTCAGAGTTACAGGTTTTGTAGTGTCACATGTTGTGGCAGGGACTTGCTGTCTGTTTAGGAGCAACCAGTAAACACAGGACATTACCCAGGTCAGTGACTTAGCGGCACGGTTATTGACTTGTAGGCTCTGCCGTGTGTGCCAGCGGTCAGGTCCGTTCCCCTGCGGCACAGTATCGACTTGCAGGCTCTGCTGTGTACTCTGCTTTGGATACTGTTGTTCAGTTGGGCTGGTACCGTGACTCTGAGCCTGGGGTATAGGGTATTCTGGACACTCCATTGTTGCTACACTACAAGGCCACTCCAGCGTCCAGGCTGGGAGTATTCAGGGCACGTAAACAGTGTAATTTGGGGGCAAGAGAAAGGAATGTGATGTGTAATTTGATATGTATGTGATATACTCTCTGTAACTACAGTTATTATTACTGTTATAGTTCAGTAAAGTTTCTGTTTTTGCATCAGGAGCTGGTGTCCGTGTTGCTTTCCTTTCTCTATAAGTTTGCTGTATCCTGGGGGTCCCTCCCCGGTTCACGGTCTTACAGCTCTCTGGCAGCTGCCCCTGCTTCCATAGGAAGCAGAAACAGATGCCTGTAATGATAAAACAAGAGCCATCCGTCGTCTCCCTGCTCCATCATTCCTCCCCCTGTCTGCTCTTCACACTGCAGGTCGAGGTAGGTGGCAGGGCCGTCCGGGGGCTCAGTGTATCCTGCCACTGCTGGGGAATGAGGTGAGTATGTGGGGTTTATTATTTTTGCTGCCTGTGATGGAGGCACAATCGGGGTCATATTACTGTGCGTGCCTCACATAATGTACCTCTTCTTTCTTTTTTAAAGTTGAGAGGTATGCTATATTCGTACGGTACCATTTACACATCCACACCGCACTGCTGCTGCTCCAATTAAAAGGGAGAATTTATTTACACCCATTCACAATGAGCCACCTTTTCTTCTGATAATCAATTGCGCCTGGCGTATGTACAGTTATTCCAACCCTGTCAAGACATGATTTTTGGACCCTTGTTTTAACCCATAACAACGTGTGTGTTTAAACATCATCTGCCCCTGATAAAGGACAATTTCTGGAAGCTTTGGAAAATGAAAAAGCATAACATATGTGCCAGCGAGGTGTGATGTTAAACACGCTGTATGTTAAAGCCTTCAAATGAAAATAAACCCACCTGGGTCTAAAAAAAACAGGGGTAAATCTAGGCATGGCCTATAGTGCAGTGCACCTTATAGCAAGAATTATGGTAAATGTGGGTTTATATTTTGTAACAAGGTTTTCTAGACTCATAAGGATAATTGGTAAAAAAAGAACTGCAATGTTTGGTATAAAAATAAATATATATTATTTACACTATATACAGTAATTACAATATATACAAGAATTACAATATTTACAATAATAGATAAATCTTATTTACATTATATACAATAATTACAAAAATAGATACATCTTATTTACAATATATACAAAAATTACAAAAAAATATCTTATTGACAATAAATCCAATAATAAAAAATAGATATCTTATTTACAATATATACAAAAATTATAAAAATATATATTATTTACAATAAATACAGTTATTATAAAAATAGATATATCTTATTTACAATATGTACAATTACAAAAATAGCTAAAACTTATTTACAATATATACAATAATTACAAAAATAGATGAAACTTATTTACAATATATACAATAATTACAAAAATAGATGAAACTTATTTACAATATATACAATAAACTATAAATATACATAAACATGGCGGTGGCGGCTGGAGGCAGAAGACGTGGGGCAGATCTTTTCTTGTAGATTGTGGCGGCAGGAGGCAGTAGAAGTTCTTAACATTATTTATTTTGGCTAATGGTGGCTGGAGGAAATGGTGGGCAGTTTTCGGTTTTTGGTGGTGGTGGTGGAGGTAGTGGTGGTGGTGGTGGTGGAGGTGGTGGTGGTGGTGGTGGTGGAGGTGGTGGTGGTGGTGGTGGTGGTGGTGGAGGTGGTGGTGGTGGTGGAGGTGGTGGTGGTGGTGGTGGAGGTGGTGGTGGTGGTGGTGGTGGTGGTGGTGGTGGTGGTGGAGGTGGTGGTGGTGGTGGTGGTGGTGGTGGTGGTGGTGGTGGAGGTGGTGGTGGTGGTGGTGGTGGTGGTGGTGGAGGTGGTGGTGGTGGTGGTGGTGGTGGTGGAGGTGGTGGTGGAGGTGGTGGTGGTGGAGGTGGTGGTGGTGGTGGTGGCGAAGATGTTGGAGGCTTTCTGAACTCTTGTTCTATAAAACAAACATAGTTTATAAGACTAGCTTTCCATTTAATAAACATTAATTCTACTCCACTGACAGTCTGGGCTTGGGGCCCCATAAAATATTAAGAACTTGCATAAACAATAATCCTCTAAAATATTGTTATAAATGGCAGATATATATTTAATCCAAAGAATGTAAATTACAAACATTGTTATTTTTCCTCAGGCTCCTGAACTACCCCACGGTAAAGGCAGCGCAGTGAATGTAGGCAGGCTGTTACATGGAAGATATACTATATTGGGCTGTAGTATGATTTGAGTCGCAGTTTGGGCGCCCGGTCTGTAAAAGGTTCCTCATCACTGGTCTAAGAGAATCTAGTAGAGCAACTGGATCAATGAGTGGAGATCTCTGGATCCATGTAAGGTACAGGGCTAGTTTTAACATTGTTAGAGATTGTTATGTACTGTATTATGTCTGTCATTTTTTACAACAGTCATGGCATAATCCCATTAAGGGCTCATGCACACAAACGTATTTCCATTCCGTTTCCGTTCCATTTCTTTGCATTCCGTATACGGACCGTATACGAAACCATTCATTTCAATGGATCCGCAAAAAACCCGGAAGGTACTCCGTATGCATTCCGTTTCCGTATTTCCGTTTCGCAACATTTTGAGTCATGTCCTATTATTGTCCGCAATTCAAGTTCTGTGGCTCCATTCAAGTCAATGGTTCTGAAAAAATAACCGAATGCTTATGGAATGCATCCATATATCTTCAGTATCTGTTCTGTTTTTGCGGAACCATCTATTGAAAATGTTATGTCCAGCCCAATTTTTCTATGTAATTACTGTATACTGTATATTTTATGTTTCCGTTCCGAAAAAGAAAAACTATCACAAACGGAAGCCAAACGGAAAAACGGAATGGAAGCAGAAACACTAAAAAAAACTAAAAACAACGGATCTGCGAAAAGCTGACAACAAAACCATACGGTTGCGTGCATGAGCCCTAAGGCTGCTTTCACATTAGTGTTGGAAGCTCCGTTCAGGGATTCCGTCTCAGAATTTGTCAAAAATGGCTGAGAGAAAAGACTTGAGTGCAGGATATTTTTTTCTCTGCTAAAAATATATTCCCCTAAGGCCTCCTGCACACGAACATGTGCGCCCCATGGCTGTGCTGCGGCCCGCAAACTGCAGGCCGCAATGCTGGAACACCGACCGTGGGGCAGCCGCAGCAGATCGTGGACACATTCACTTTAATGGGTCCGCGATCCGTCTATTCCACAAAAAGAGAGGACATGTTCGATCTTTTTGCGGAACGGAAGTACGGATAAAAACCTTCCGTAGGGTTTCGTTCCGTGCTTCCGTTCCTCACCATTCCGCATCTCCAGATGTGAGGACCCATTGAAGTGAATGGGTCTGCATCTGTGATGCGGAATGCCCATGGAACGGCGCACGTGTATTGCGAATCTGCAAATGCGGTCCACAATACGGCCACGAAGTGAACACGTTTGTGTGCAGGAAGCCTAAAGGGAAGAATGTGGGGTCTGTTACGCTCCATTTCAGTTATGTGTCAAATCCAGCGCTTTCATTATTTTCATTCTTCTGCGCCTATAACGGTCCAGAAGAACGGAAATACACAGTGTTGGTATCAAAGCTGCATTACAGAATAAAATAAAAAATATTTTATCTACTGAAAGAGACAAATTGGAATGTCCCCAGGGGAAGTAACTAAGGAACTCCACTAGGCAGACTGACTTCATGTGATTATACAGCCATCACTAACTTTATACTGTATATATTACACAACACTGAAATTGCAAAACTAAGGGAAAGTCATGCAATCATGCAAATCATAGAATCAATAGACATGTTAATGATATGCAAATAGCGTCACACTCCAATATACGCGCACTTACACTCCTTGGCATGCAATTAACAAGATTATTAGTGCTTGTG